>NW_027698702.1:0-348 GCF_054177405.1 Leptonychotes weddellii | reverse complement strand
TGAGGACCCTCTGGTTAAGGACGGCGCTGGCCAGGTCACAGCATGGCCAGGTAGGAGCGCTGGCGGCCTGGGAAAGGAAGCAACGTGACGACTATAAATCCCGAGTCACATGCCGTTAACACCAATTTAAAAGGCGTCTTCCAGGAGGGCAGCTGTGCGGCACGACTGAGGGAACAGCTGTAAAAAAAGAACCCATGAGAGGAGCGGTCTTCCTGCCAAAGGCACTCACTGCAGCACGAGAGGGGGCTAGCTCAGGGCCCCCACCTCATACGGGACCATTCAGACTTCTAAACAGATATTCCAGAAAGTCTGCAAACCTGGCTGGGCACGGCATGAAAACGCCTGGCG
>NW_027698701.1:0-348 GCF_054177405.1 Leptonychotes weddellii | reverse complement strand
CCCATCTCCATCCTTGTTCCCGACCCCATCCCCATCCCCGTCCCCATCTCTGTCCCCATCCCTGTCCCCATCCCCAACCTCGTCCCAGTCCCTGTCCCTAACCCGTCCCCCTGTCCATCCCCATCCTGGGCCAGACAAGAAGCCAGGATCTGGGAGTCGGAACCACAGCTCCATGGAATAGGCCCTCAATCTGCACTGTCCCACAGCATCAACCTGGTATGTCTGGGGAGACGTCACAGGTCAGGTCACCCTCAGCCCAGCTTTTCTTCCCAGGACCCCCCCAATCCTTCCTGCAGCATCACCCACGCCCCCCTGCTGGACACCCTCATGCCCCCAGGGTCTCCTTCT
>NW_027698700.1:0-348 GCF_054177405.1 Leptonychotes weddellii | reverse complement strand
TCGCCCCGGTCTCAGCAGCTCCTCTCTTTGGCCTTGGGCAGCCAGCCTCCCGGGCATGTGGGAACGCACCGTGACCATCGGCAGCGCTGGCAAGAGCTTCAGCGCCACTGGCTGGAAGGTGAGTTGACGAGGGTTGGGGTACCGCCTCCCCCCATGATCCGGGGCAGGTGAGGCTGCACTGGGAATCAAGACGGGGGGGTGGCCGGGCGCCTGGGTGGCTCAGTTGGTTAAGCGACTGCCTTCGGCTCAGGTCATGATCCTGGAGTCCCGGGATCGAGTCCCACGTCGGGCTCCCTGCTCAGCTGGGAGCCTCCTTCTCCCTCTCCCTCTCCCTTTGCCGGCGGCTCC
>NW_027698699.1:0-348 GCF_054177405.1 Leptonychotes weddellii | reverse complement strand
ATTTATACCAAAAAAGGGCAGACTTCATTTAGGTATTCTTTACATTAACCTTACTTATTAGAAAGAATAGCTAAAGCTAAAACCTGTATACTGCGCCTTCAATGTTTTGGTACAGACAATTTTATTTGGCTTTTAATTGTTAGTGTTCGCACTACTCATAATGCCAAAATTTTATTGCTTTAATTTGTTCCAACCATTATTTAATTACAGGTAAAACCTATGAAAAACTTATTTATACCATTTACTTTTTTGTTAACAATGTTGTTAGCAGTGCCTGCCAATGCGGGTATCGCCTCGTGGTATGGTCCAGGGTTTCATGGTAAAAGAACCGCTTCTGGTGCAATTTAT
>NW_027698698.1:0-348 GCF_054177405.1 Leptonychotes weddellii | reverse complement strand
TGTGTATGAGTGTGGTCTGTGTGTGTGAGCATGCACGTACATGGGTGTGTGTGTATGAATGTGTCTTTGTGTGAGCACGCATGAACATGTGTGTGTGTGAGTGTGGTCTCTGTGTGTGAGCACGCATGTACATGTGTGTAAGCATGCATGTACACGTGTGTGTGAATGTGGTCTCCGTGTGTGATCACACGCATACACGGTGTGTATGTGTGTGAATGTATCTATGTGTGAGCACACATGTACACATGTGTGTGTGTGCGCTGGGAAGGAGGCCAGGACAATTGGCCCCAGCCCATCTGAGACCCTATTTCCCATCCACACCTGGATCCCCAGGGGACACAGACGATG
>NW_027698697.1:0-348 GCF_054177405.1 Leptonychotes weddellii | reverse complement strand
ATCTCCTGTTGAGTTTGTAGGTGTTCAGAATGGTTCGATCCCTATCCAGCTGAATTCCTGAGAGGAGACGAAATCCAGGTCTCCTACTCCTCCGCCATCTTGCTCTGCCCCCCCCATTCTGAACTTTTATCTTTCAGTGAATTTACTGGTTTCTAAAAATCTATTTGAGCTTGTAAGTCATCTCCATAATTTTAAAGGCATTCCTTCTTAATTGCTATGTAGGAACAATATTTTAGAAGGGAAATGTCTGTGTTTTCATGGTCCTCCTAATTGTGTGTAAGAATTAATGGACTATTTTATGTACTCAATAGCTATGTAAACAGAAAGTGCAATTTATTTCATCATGTT
>NW_027698696.1:0-348 GCF_054177405.1 Leptonychotes weddellii | reverse complement strand
TGCAATGACTTCAACGTTGAATGAAGATTCTTAACATCACTAATTATTAGGAAAATGCAAATCAAAACCACAATGAGTATACTTCATATCTGCTGGAATGACTATTATCAAAAAGACAGGAAATAGCAAGTATTGGAGAGGATGTGCAGAAAGGGAACCTGTGAACACTGTTGGTGGGATTGTAATTGATGCAGCTGCTATGGAAAACAGGATGGAGATTCCTCAAAAAAATTAAGAGTAGAAATACCATATGACCCAGCTGTTTGACTTCTAGGTATTTATCTGAAGAATATGAAAACACTGATTTGAAAAGATATATGCACCTCTATGTTCACTGCAGCATTATTT
>NW_027698695.1:0-348 GCF_054177405.1 Leptonychotes weddellii | reverse complement strand
TCCCAAAAGTTCATTTTTGCTTCTGTTTCATTAGCCTTTAGAGATGTGTCTTGAAAGAAGTTGCTGTGGCCGATGTTGAAGAAACATTTTTTAAAATGTCTATGCTACCCAGAGAAATCTATACCTTCAACACCATCCCGATCAAAATCCCAATGACATTTTTCAAAGTGCTGGAACAAACAATCCTAAGATTTGTATGGACTCAGAAAAGACCCCGAATCGCCAAGGAAATGTTGAAAAAGAAAAAGCTGGGGCCTCATATTGCCTGATTTCAAGCTCTATTACAAAGCAGTGATCACCAAGACAGCATGGCACTGGAACAAAAACAGACATATAGACCAGTGGAAC
>NW_027698694.1:0-348 GCF_054177405.1 Leptonychotes weddellii | reverse complement strand
TAGTTTTTACCTTTTTCGTTCTAGGATCGCAAGCAGCATAGCACATTACATTTAGTTGTATGTCTCCTTAGGCTCCTCTTGCCTGTTCTCAGACTTTGACTAGTGACCTTGACAGTTAAGAAGAGTACTGGTCAGGTATTTTGTGGGATGTCCTTCTGTTGCAATTTGTCTGATGATTACACTGGGGTTGTGGGGTTTGGAGACTGGAGGGGCAAAGTGCCTTTTCACCACATCATATCAAGGGTACATATCCCTTTGACATATCCTCATTGGTGTGTTGTTTGTTTCCTGGCTTTTTTTTTTTTTTTTTAATTTTTTTTTTTATTCTTATGTTAATCCCCATACATT
>NW_027698693.1:0-348 GCF_054177405.1 Leptonychotes weddellii | reverse complement strand
ATTGAGTTGTAAGGGTTCTGGCCAAGGCAAAATAGCAACCATGTTGAGTGATTTAACATCTGGAATGAAATTACTTTTACAGTATGCAATTTGCATATCACTTTCAAGGATGTTGACCAACATGATAGGGGATATATATATATATATACTTTTTTTTTTACTATGTTTTGGTTAGAGATAAAGAAAGACTATTTCAAGGGCCTTCTACATCTCTTAATAGAAATGTAAGTCCTTGAGGTTGTTTCTGGAGGAGCTAAGATTTTAGAGTCTAAGTATTTTTGTTTACCTTATAACTTCATTCAGGGAGAAAGCTTCAGGGGAAGGGGTAGTCAACATCCCTCTTGAAGT
>NW_027698692.1:0-6464 GCF_054177405.1 Leptonychotes weddellii | reverse complement strand
AGCCTGGTGATGGGTATTGAGGAGGGCACGTTCTGCATGGAGCACTGGGTGTTATGCACAAACAATAAATCATGGAACACTACATCTAAAACTAATGATGTAATGTATGGGGTTTAACATAAGAATAAAAAAAGAAAAAAGAAAAGAAAATGAAAATTAGAGCAAAAATAAATGTAATAGAGACTAAAAAACAACAGAACAAATTAATGAAACCAAGAACTGGTTCTTTGAAAAGATAAACAAAATTGATCAACCTTTAACCAGACTCACGAAAAAAAGAAGAGAGAGGGCTTAAATAAATAAAATCAGAAATTAAGGAAGAAAAATAACAACTGACACCACAGAAACACAAACATTATGAGAGAATATCATGAAGAATTACATACCAACAAATTGGATAACCTAGAAGAAATGGATACATTCCTAGAAACATATAACATCCCAAGACTGAATCAGGAAGAAATAGAAATTTTGAATAGATCAATTAACAGCAAAGAAGTTGAATCAGTAATCAAAAAACTCCCAATAAACAAAGGTCCAGGACCTGATAGCTTCACAGGTGAATTCTACCAAACATTTAAAGAAGAGTTAATATCTATTCTTCTCAAACAATTACAAAAAATATAAGAGGAAGGAAAACTTCCAAATGCATTCTACAAGGCCAGCATTATTACCCTGATACTAAAACCAGATAAAGATGCTATGAGAGAGAGAGAGAGAGTACAGGTCAATATCTCTAATAAATATATATGCACAAATCCTCTACAAAATACTAGCAAGCTGAATCCAATAATACATTAAAAAAATTATTCACTGTGATGAAGGGGGATTTATTCCAGGTATGAAAAGGTGGTTCAATATTCACAAGTCAACCAACATGATACATCATATAATAAGAGAATGGATAAAAACCATATGATACCTCCATAGATGAAAAAAAATGATGAAATACAGCATCCATTCATGATAAAAACCTTCAACAAAGTAGGTTTAGAGGGAACATACATGAACATAATAAAGGCCATATATGAAAACCCAAAGCTAACATCATCCTCAATGGGGGGAAAATGAGAGCTTTTCCTCTAAGATCAGCACAGGATAAAGATGTCCATTCTCACCACTTTTATTCAGCATAGTAATGGAAGTCCTAGCCATAGCAATCAGACAACAAAAGGAAATAAAATCATCCAAATTGATAAAGAAGTAAAGCTCACTATTTGCAGATGACATTATACTATATATAAAAAAACCCTAAAGACTGCATCAGAGAACTACTAGAATAAATGAATTCAGTAAAGTCACAAGATACAAAATCAATAGACAGAAATTGGCTTGCATTTCTATACTCTAATAATGAAGGAGCAGAAAGAGAAATTATGAAAATAATCCCATTTATAATTGCACCAAAATAATAAATACTTAGAAATAAACTTAACCAAAAGATCTGTATGCTGAAAACTACAAAACACTGATGAAAGAAATTGAAGAAGACACAAACAAATGGAAAGATAGTCCATGCTCATGGATTGGAAGAACAAATATTGTTAAAATGTTCATAATGCCAAAAACAATCTACAGATTTAATGCAATCCCTATCAAAATACCAACAACATTTTTCACAGAACTAGAACAAATAATACTAAAACTTGTATGGAACCACAAGACCCAGTCAAAGGAGTCTTGAAAAAGAATAACAGGGAGCCTGGGTGGCTCAGTCGGCTAAGTGTCTGCCTTTGTCTCAGGTCATGATCCCAGGGTCCTGGGATCAAGTCCTGCATTGGGATCCCTGTTCAGCAGGGAGTCTGCTTCTCCCTCTGTCTGCCGCTCCCCCTGCTTGTTCACTCTTGCTCTCCCTCTCTGGCAAATAAGTAAATAAAATCTTTAAAAATAATAAAGTTACAAAGGAAAAAGTACCAATTTTTCTATAATTCCCAACATGTATGAAAAAAAGAGAGGCTTTACACTAATCTCTAAAGAACCACACTACACATAACATGGTCCCAGGTACTGGGCAGTTGGTCATAATTTGGGGGGTTTATTTCTAATGTAGCAGAAACTGAAGAAATTTGTGTCAGATATCTCGAGTGAGAAAGTTTATACAAAAACATTTGTTTTATGATCTGAAATATGCATATTTGTCACATTTATTAAGCATGTAACCCCTTTGCCCCTTTTGGAGAGTCTAGATTTAAACAAAAAGGCTCCAAGTAATAAGTGAAAAACATACATCTCAATATCAATGAATAAAAGAGAGTTTCCACTAATTTACCAAAGCTGTCCTGACCAATGACAATACCCACTTTTTCAAAAGATCCATATTGATGGGGTGCCTGGGTTGCTCAGTCAGTTAAGCATCTGCCTTTGGCTCAGGACATGATCCCAGGGTCCTGGGATCAAGCCCCACATTGGGCTCCCTGCTATTGGGGAGTCTGCCTCTCCCCCAGCTCATGCTCTCTCTCACTCTGTCTCTCCAATAAATAAATAAAATCTTCACACACACAAAAAAAGATCCATATTGAAATAACAATGTTAAAAATGGATCTGTTACTATTTGCTAGTGACACACAAGTCTAAAGGAGAAAAAAAATTAATGTTTTGTAAAAATTGAGCATAAAAGAAACCTCAGGAGCATGCATTTAACTTGAACATCCTGGAGGTAAGACAAGTAGGAAAGAAAAGAAGATAAGAGAAAATAAAGTAGTATAACTGCCCAGATGCTTTTTATCAATCTCAGTCTTTACGGCATATAAGACAGGATTTCAATCCCTATCTGCCCAAAATACAATGGGGTAAAGTTTTTCAAGTAAAACACATAAAGCACATTAAAAAGTACCAACTATTTTTTTGTGAGGAAATTTTTTTTATTATGTTCAGTTAGCCAGCATTTAGTACATCATAAGTTTTTGTTATAATGTTCAATGATTCATTAGTTGCATGTAACACCCAGTGCTCATGTGTTGGGATGAGCACTGTAAGGAAAATTTTAAAGATATGTTTCTGGGAAATATATATATAATAAACATGTAAAAACAAGATAAGTGATAATCCTTTCAAAACATTTTGGAATTCACTATCAACCAAGAAATCATGCCCCCCCCCCAAAAAAACACCACGGAATGCATACATATTTACATTAAAAAAAATACCCTATGCAGGTCTTGTGTATTTTTTATCCCTGTGTTCCATCTTTAGACCGCATCCTGACAAGTTCTTGTTGAAACATTTCCAAGGCACTTTCTCTCTTATCACTTTTATTTTTGCAATTTTTTCAGATCTTCAGATCCCTAAAATTTACCATCAGGCATCCAGAAAGGACACACCACAGTGCACTGACCTCAGCATCATTCTTCAGATATCATCCTGATGTATTTCCAATCTATTTTGCTAGGAAAGGGGAAGTAGTCACAACATATAAAATTCTCAATTCTAAACCAGTTAGTTAGTAACTTTGTTTCAAAAAGTTTCTCAAAAAGTCCACAACTGGTAATATATTCCCTAAATGATTCCTCCTAAACATGGGTTTTAAATTGCAATAAAATCTTATACAATAAAATGTCAGAAAAATACACTTAAAAAGGCAAGAAACAGTGCACTGCTTTGGAGATGTTAATGCACTTATGTTCCTTTATCTCTGATTATGACATTATCCAGAAGTATCAAGGATTATACAGATTGCCAACTTTTTAGATGCTATGCCCTAGTGCAAAGGAAATGTGTTTTCCATACAAAACCACTACATACACTGAGCCGTATTTCCAGATACCCTTTACCAGCACTCCACTTTGGCTTTGCATTAAAACAAAATTTACTTAGAGGCCCCTCAAATAATAGCTCTCCAGTGTCCAATTATTGCTTCACAATTCAAGGAAACATCTACTTATGGAAAGGCATTGAGCCAATCACAAGTTCAAGTAATAGTCTTTGAAAATTCAGTCCTATTTTTTGCTAGTTTTCCTATAAAAACATTCAGCAGGACACCAAATAAAGGTTAAAAAGTCACATTGTTGTATGCAAAATAACATAAGCCAGGATAGTATGTTATACACATAAAACTCAATGTCAATACTTCTGTGTGCACATACATAAATACATACACATATATGTGTATATAATTATATGTAACTATAACTAATTAATTATGAGTTCTTGGGAAATGTGTAAAAGTAAACCCATGGATTTGGCTTCTAGTCTCTGACAAGAACTAGCTTGAGTTGATGCCTCCCTCCTCAAAAATCTATTGACATAATTCAAAAGCATGAAGAAGCATGAATTTGAGGAACTAATAAGAAAAATTGTGAGAATCCACATTAAAATGTCTAATTTTGAACTTGAGAGGGACAAATACTTTGCCCCAAAATAGGGTCAAAGAAGAAAAGCTAAATATGTAGTCATGGATATTTAATAAGCTATTTATTAAATGGTAGAATAAGCAGGCAATAAAGCAGTGATTATACAGAATAAATAGCATGATAACTATACTTGACCTAGTTAATCAAATAAATTAAAAGTATGTTTCTTTCCAATGCATATAGATATATAATTTAATACATGCTGACTCATAATGCAATTCTCAAAAAAATTAATTATACTTAAATCACAGAGAATATGCTAACATCCCTGAAATGCAACTAGGAAACAATAAAAAAAAATTAGAGAATCCCATATATCTGTAAATTAAGCAAAGCTGTTCTTAAAAGTGGAAACTTAAATTACTGGTCTATTACTTTAACTGCATCTCCCAAATTTTCATATGTTAAATTTTTATTTTCATTCTTCTAAATTTTCATGTTGAAATTTTATTTTCATTATTTAAATTCCCTTGAATCTTCCTATTTGATCTATGTATTTAGAAGTGTGTTTTTTAATCTCCAAATATCCAGCAATTTTTCAGATATATTTCTGTTACTGATTTCTAATCAAATTCAGTTTTCTGCTATAAACATATTTTGTATCCTTTTTTTTTTTCTTTTTTTTTTAAGATTTGTTTTATGGACCAGATTACAGCCTATCTTGGTGAAAGTTCAACATGCATTTGAGAATAGGGTGCTTTCTGTTTTGTTGGGTGTGTAGTATTCTATAAATCTTAATTAGGCCAATTGACTGATAGTGTTATTCAAGTCTTCTACATGCTTACTAATTTTCTATGTATTTTTTCTATCAGCTAATGGCACTGGAGTGTCAAATCTTCTGTAACTGTACATATTTCAACTTTTTTTCAGTTCTATCTTTCCTTTTGATATATTTTGAAGTTCTGGTGTTAGGTGCAAATCACAATTGTCATGTCTTGGAAAAATTGACTCCTTTATTATTATACAGTGACTCTATCTATCCTTATTTTTATTCCATGTTCTGAATTATATTTTATCTGATACTAATATAGGTATTCTAGTTTTGTTTTGGCTGGAGTTTGCATGTTTAGTTTTTGCTATCCTTTTAACTTTTATCCTATCTATCCCTTCATATTTGAAAATAGTTTTATATGTACATCATATAGTTTGAGCTCTCATTTTAACACAATCTGACAATCTCTGCCTTTTAATTTGTATGTGTAGGCCATTAACATTTAATATCATTTTGATATATTTGGCTAATACTGATCATCAATATAGCTGTTACCTATTCCATCCATTCTTTTTTTGCTTATTTTAATTTTTTTTTCTTTTGGCTTAATTGAGCAATATTTATTATTCTATTTTATCACCTCTATGGACTTATCATTCTTTTAGGAAATTTTAGTGGTTGTCTTAGGCCTTACAATATAAATATTTGATTAATTAAAGTCAACCTTCAAATAATATTTACACTGCTTTACATGTAGTGCAAGGGCCCAAAGAAATTTTAAATTTTTCTTATAAAGTATGTCCCTAGCAATAAACTCCCTCAGTGTCTGTCTGAAAATGTCTTTCCCCACACCCCTCTATTTCTAAAAGGTATTTTCGCTGGGCATAGAATTCTGGGTTGATGATATACGTATTTTTTTTTTCTTTCATAACTTTATAAATGTCACTTTATTGCCTACTAGCTTTCATTTTTTCTTGAAAAAAAAAGAAAGTCATGGATTTTAAGTAAGACATGGATCAATGAACTAATGGCTGGGTATTTAGTTGATGATATATGAAAACTAGCTCACTATATAGAGAAACTATAACTGGATTTCTTTTTTTTTATAGACTTTTTTATTTTATTTAATTATGTCATGTTAATCACCATACATTACATCATTAGTTTTTCATGTAGTGTTCCATGATTCATTGTTTGCATATAACACCCAGTGCTCCATTCAGTACGTGCCCTCTTTAATACCCATCACCAGGCTAACCCATTCCCCCACCCCCCTCCCCTCTAGAACCCTCAGTTTGTTTCTCAGAGTCCATAGTCTCTCATGGTTCGTCTCCCCCTCCAGTTTCCCCCCCTTCATTTTTCCCTTCCTGCTATCTTCTTCTTTTTTTTTTTTTTTAACATAT
>NW_027698691.1:0-348 GCF_054177405.1 Leptonychotes weddellii | reverse complement strand
GACAAATGGGAACCCTTGGGTACTGTGGGTGGGGGTGTAAAATTGTGCAGGCACTGTGGAAAACAGAATGGCAGTTCCTTAAAACATCAGACATGAAATCATCCTGTGGCCCAGCAATTCTGCCTCTGAGTGTATGTCCCAAAGCACTGAAATCGGGAATGCAAACAGACGTTTGTATGCCTATGTTCTAGCACCGTTATTCACAATAACCACTAAAGCGCATGAATGGATAAACAAAATGTACACAAAATGAGGCATACACATACAATGGAATATTACTCAGTCTTAAAAAGGAAACTCTGACTCATGCTGCAACATAGATGAGTTATGACGATGTTGTGCTACATG
>NW_027698690.1:0-348 GCF_054177405.1 Leptonychotes weddellii | reverse complement strand
ATGGGGGTGATTGTGTGGTTTTGGAGGGAGCTGCTCGGCGCTGGTCTCTTCATGAGGAGGCTATCTGTCTCTATCCTTAGCACCTTGGTGTCTTCCCTGAAAGTGGTCAGCAAACGTGTGTCGGATCCCTTCCTGTCTGGAAATGTCAAGCCTTTGCTGAGAGGGGTGTTGGCATCGAGTCCTTGGACGATAGGGTCTGCAGGCAGCCCTTACCCCCAGCACGGATTTAGCCGACACCGTGTGTTTTAACCCCGTGACCCTGGGAGGGAGCTACTGTCGTCATCCTCGTCTTCCTGAAAAGGAAATTAAAGTTTGGGGGGTTCAGATAGTTTGTCTAACCTTCACAGT
>NW_027698689.1:0-348 GCF_054177405.1 Leptonychotes weddellii | reverse complement strand
CCTGGGTATATTTTAAAATACAACTAGACATATGCTTATGAGCCAGTTAATTAACCTGTGTGTCACTTTCCTACAAGACTACTCTTCCATACCAGTTTTGGAAACCACTGATTTGTTTTCCTGACCTTAGTTTTACCTTTGCAAGAATATCATATAAATGAAAACATATAGCATGTAGCCTATGAGTCTGATTTCCTTCACTTAGCAAAACGCAATTGAGAATTATGTTGTTATATCAGTAATTCATTCCTTTTATTGGCTAGTACTATTCCATTATACGGATATTACTAGTTTGCTTATACATTCCCCAGCTGAGGGATATTTGGATCGTTTCAGCTATAAACATTG
>NW_027698688.1:0-348 GCF_054177405.1 Leptonychotes weddellii | reverse complement strand
CTGTCAACAGCATGAGGATCTTATGTACAAGTCACTGCCCTCCCTCCAGAGAGAGATGCCAGGGGGTGGCAGGTGTTGGCAAAGGCACCATTTTAGATGGGGCCTGATCTGGCTTCTTCTCTGGCTTAACGTCCCTCCCTTGGAGCTATAGGCTGCATTGGATTTCTCCTTCTTAGATATTTAGCAGAGCTGAAATAAACGAATCCCTCAACAGAAGCCAATATTCCTGCCTGATTGCTGGGACTAATTGATGTTTCGGCGGGCCTTGCATTGCATGGAAATTAAAACATTTAACATGGCTCAACGTTAAATCAATTTTTAAATACATTTTCTTTTTTTTTTTTTTTT
>NW_027698687.1:0-348 GCF_054177405.1 Leptonychotes weddellii | reverse complement strand
TCTATGACTTCCGATTTCTTCCTCTGTAAAATGGTAATAATAGTAACTACCTGGAATTAATGCATTCTAAAGTGCTCATCAGCTTTGTGTCTGATTTACAGCATATGATCCATAATCATCATAATTCCTGAAGTATGCCACGTCTTGCCGTTTGTAACTTTGAAAGTCCTTTTGTTGAGTCACTAGATTGTACATCTGAAACTAATATTACACTGTATGTTAACTAACTGGAATTTAAATAAAAACTTAAGGTAAAAAATTATTTCCACAGACACACACACAGGAAGTCCTTCTGTTTCTTAGGGTGCTGATGCAGTGTGTTCCTACATTTTTGCCTTGCTTTCTCAT
>NW_027698686.1:0-348 GCF_054177405.1 Leptonychotes weddellii | reverse complement strand
GGGGTGCCTGGGTGGCTCAGTTGGTTAAGCATCTGCCTTCAGCTCAGGTCATGATCCCAGGGTCCTGGGATCGAGTCCTGCAATCGGGCTCCCTGCTTAGCGGGGAGCCTGCTTCTCCCTCTGCCGCTCCCCCCTCCCCCCTGCTCATGCTCTCTCTTTCTCTCTGTCTCTCAAATAAATAAATAAAATCTTTTTTTTTTTTTTAAGATTTTATTTATTTATTTGAGAGAGAGAGAATGAGAGAGAACACATGAGAGGGGATAGGGTCAGAGGGCAAAGCAGACTCCCCGCCGAGCAGGGAGCCCGATGCGGGACTTGATCCAGGGACTCCAGGATCATGACCTGAGC
>NW_027698685.1:0-348 GCF_054177405.1 Leptonychotes weddellii | reverse complement strand
TCCTACTAAACATTTAAGAGTCAGATAATTCCAATCTTACATGAAATCCTCCAGAGAATAGTAAAAGAAGAAAAAATCCCCAACTAATTTCAAACACTATTACTCTCAGATCACAATGTAATTATATTTTTTTTAAAGATAAATTAAAGATCCTCACTTTTTTTGTTTTAATTTAAAAGCATACTCCTATATGCCTCATGGGTCAAAGAAGAAACCATTATGAGAAATTAAAAATACTTAGAACTTAATTCTAATAAACTTTGCATATCAAATCTTATGAGATATCGCACAGGTGATACTTGAAGGAGAATTATCATAAATATTTATTAGGAACAAAGAACAGATGCC
>NW_027698684.1:0-348 GCF_054177405.1 Leptonychotes weddellii | reverse complement strand
TTGAGGGGCGGAGCAAGATGGCGGAGGAGTACGACACCTGGATTTCATCTCCTCTCAGGAATTCAGCTGGATAAGGATAAAACCATTCTGAACACCTACAAACTCAACAGGAGATCGAAGAAAGGAATAGCAACAACTCTCTGAACAGAAAAGCGACCACTTTCTGGAAGGTAGGACGTGCGGAGAAGTGAATCCGAGGCGATATTCGGGAGGATAGACGGCGGGGGAGGGGCCTCCGTAGACCGCTTCTGGCAAGTGATAGAGCCGCGGAGTACAGATTGGAACTTTTAGAAGATGGCTCCAGAGGGACGTCGCTCCAGTGGCTAAGCAGGGGGGGCGGGGAGCCCT
>NW_027698683.1:0-348 GCF_054177405.1 Leptonychotes weddellii | reverse complement strand
TCCCGTCGGGGGCTCTGGTGGGGTGCATGTGTAGGAAGGAGTGCCAGGCCTGCAGTGGCCCTGGGCTGGCGTCTGGGAACTTGGCTCAGGACAGTCCCTGCATTGTTAAGGGCCATTTCATCCCTGAGGCACCAGCCGGCTGCTTTCTCTGGAAATCTGGAATTTCTCTTTCTTTCTCCTTCCTTCCTTCCTCTTTCTTTTTTTTTTTAGAGAGAGAGAAGGGGGAGGAGCAGAGGGAGAGGGAGAATCTCAAGCAGACTCCACACCCAGCGTGGAGCCTGATACAGAGCTCGATCTCACGACCCTGAAATCATGACCTGAGCCAAAACCAAGAGTTGGATGTTTAAC
>NW_027698682.1:0-348 GCF_054177405.1 Leptonychotes weddellii | reverse complement strand
TTGGTGTGCCAAGCCCTCCTGGGGCCCCAACACCCACCCAGTCCTGGGATCCTGGCCCCAGAGCAGTCCGAGTACTTTTGGCCAAGTCCCACAGCCAGGCTTGAGACTGTACATTCCCTCTCAGCCCAGCTCCGCGGCCAGGAGCCCAGTCTTCTTCCCTCCTTGGCCCAGGCCATGGGCTCCGGGCAGAAAGTGGGCCTCGGTGGCCCCATGTGCCCCTCACAGCCGGGGCGCATGCTCCCAAGTCAACGCGAACTCAGAAAAGGGACCAGGGGGCTCCCGATCCCTGTTCTGTCACTTCTGACTGGGTGACCTCAGGTAATTCTCCCCACTGATTCCACCCCCACC
>NW_027698681.1:0-6464 GCF_054177405.1 Leptonychotes weddellii | reverse complement strand
CATAGGAAGGAGAGTGCAGTAAGAAGAAAATGATGGCCATGATGACAGTGATCAAGTTGGTGAATGCTGGACTGGAAGTGAGAGCTGATTACATGTCTTTCATTGCTATACCTTTGCTTCATCCTGGGATCAGAGTACAACGGTCTAATGGAATTCATCAGTTCAAGTGAGAAGCCTTCATTAAGAATAGACTAATTTTCTATTCATTCCACAAATATTTATTGAGTTCCTGTACAGGTACTCAATAAATATATGTACATATATAATATAATAATATTATATATACATATATAATATATATAATAGATACAATAAGTATATACATATATAATATAATATTTATATTATAGATGTATAATATGTAGGTACAATACAGGTACTCAATAAACATATATATATAAAATATATATGCACATATGTGTGTGTGTGTGTGTGTGTGTGTAGAGAGAGCACGTGCATGCACACTGGCACGTGGGACATGCCAGGAATGAACAAGGGAAATAATCTTTAAGTACTTAGATCATACCAGTCCCTTTTGTTCTAAGGAAATTAAGGCACAGAGAGGTTAGATGACATGCCCAAAGCCAGACTCCTAAAAAGTAGTAGATGTAGGATTTTAAACAAAACCTACCCGCCTCCACTTTCTCTCCTAAAGTATACTACCTCGTAATGTCATGAGAAAAAAAAAAAAAAATTAAAGCGTTACGGCAGTCTGGAGGAGGAATTGATGAATCCTTTCCCCGGGGGTCAGAGAAGGTCTCAGTTGGTTGAGGAGGCTTTGATTGGCGAGGGATGAGGCGGGGCCGACGAGGAGGTGCAGAGGCTGTTGAAGGTTGAGGAAGCAGCGGGAGCAAAAGCCGTGAGCAATGAGTATGTGTGCGGTTTCCAAGAAAGGAAGTGGCTGGCTCCTGTGCCTGGAACCCAGACTGGATGGGGTGTGAGGGGAGTGGTGAGAAGTCGCCCCGGAAACAGCGTGGAGCTCCAGTGCGGAGCCCTTTCGAGTGTCGTGCCGGGGATTTCAGATTTCCTTACGTCTGTGCTGCCAACCGAGGGTGGGGGGAAAACGTGAGCGGTGAGAGCCTCGAACAGGGCTGCTGCGGCAATGAAAACGAAAAGGCTCACAAGAATCCAAAGATAGCTTTCTGGCACAAGTGACTGCATCTCATGACTGGTTAGAGACGGGGCTGAGAGACGAAGGAGTCGGGGTGCTGCCGAGGCTCGGGTTTGGGTGAAGAGCTGGCTCATTCAGCTGCGTGCAGTTCGCCCAGCATTTCCCGAGTGCCTCTGTGCTGGGGCACCAGATGACGGAAGGGCCGGCTTGGGGCTTTTTAATGTGTAAATTTTTTATTGCGCTATCACTGATGTGTAACATTATATTAGTTTCGGGTAGACAACGTAACGATTTGCTCTTTGTATATAATGCAAAGAAAGTGATCACCGCAGTAAGTCTAGTTAACATCTGTCACCACACGTAGCTACAAGTTTGTTTTCTTGGGATGAGCACTTTGAAGATTGATGCTCTTAGCAACTTTCAAATCTATAATACAGTGTTATTAGCTCTAGTCGCCATGCTGTACATGACACTCCCATGACTTCTTTATTTTATAGCTGGAAGTTTGTACCGTTTGACCCCCTTCACCCATTTTGCCCCCCACCATAGGCAGCCACCAATTTGTTATCTGTATCTGTGAGTTCCTTGTTATTTTGTTGTTGTTGTTAGGATGCCACATATGAGTGAGATCATACGGTATTTGTCTTGCTCTGACTTATTTCACTTAGCATAATGCCCTCAAGGTCCATCCGTGTTGTTGCAAAAGGCAAGATCTCATTCTTTTTTATGGCTCGGTCATCTTCCATGTTTTTGTTTTTGTTTTTTAATCCATTCATCTGTGGATGCACACTCGGGTTGTTTCCATGTCTTGGCTGTTGTAAATGATGCTGCAGCGAACATGGGGGTGCATGTGTGTATTTCTGAGCTAGGGTTTTCATTTCCTTCGGATAAATACCCAGAAGTGGAATTGCCGGATCGTTGGTTCTGTTTTAAAGTTTTCCCCCCCAAATACAAAGGGGTTGATTCACTTCTGCCCTCAGTACAAAGTATGAAGTGGACCCGCCCCCCATATTTTAAACATTTTGAGGAGCCTCCATACTGTTTTCCACCGTGGCTGTAGCAGTTTGCTTTCCCACCGACAGTGCACAGGGCTTCCCTCTCCGCCACGGCCTTGTCAACACTTGTTATTTCCTGTCTTTTTTCGAAATAGCCGTGCTGACAGGTGTGAGGTGATGTGTCATTGTCCTTTCATTTGCATCGCTGTCTACCTTCCGAGTGTGTGTCCTCGTCTGCACTGCGGGCATGCTGACAGTGCCCCCTTCGAGGGATTATCGGGAGGGCCAAAGGCGGGATACGTGCCTTGCAAGCTCCTGGCACCAAGGAAGGCCCCGTAAGGACACGAGAGTTGTCATCGTTATGGTTAGAAGAACCCAGTGTGTGCTGGGCTGCACGGCTTTTGGGAAAGCTCAAGGGCGAGGGTCTGCCCACGGTAAGGAGCCAGGAGGTCAGGTTTCATCACAGACTCCGGAGGATCTTGTGGCCCTGGTGCCCGTGATCATCTCCCCGAAGCCGTCCCCGAGTTTGCGCATCTGTAGGGTGCTTTGGGACCCTCGCTGCCCATTCTGTGGCGCTCCGGGCCCTTTGCCTGTCAGAGCACAGGTGCAAGTCGTAAAAGCTGGAGCGATTGGACAGATCCTGGGCAGCCGGGCCTGCACGGCCTTGATCCGCGAGAATGGCCCTGGCTGCAACCCCAGGTGGGGCCAGGTGGGCTCGCGCCGCCAATCAGCAGCCTGCCTGAGGCTGAGCCGTGCCGCTGGGAAGCCTGCAGCCACCCCGCCTATGACACGCGCCTGCCATTTCCGGCCTTGCGCTCAGGTCCTCACATTCCCGGGGGCAGGTCTGTGCACGTGCTAGCCTCGGACTGCATCCGCGTGCGATCCCTCTCCACGGCAAGCCTTCTAAGGGGCCGTGCCGACTGCTGAAGGCATGCTGCCCACGGCAGCTCCTGCCTGGGGACTCCCTTGCCGGGGTCCTTTGTGAGCCGGGGCCGAAGGAGGCTGTGCGCACCCGTCCGAGCGATGCGACCCGACGCTGCCTGGCCACGCGCCTCGCGGCCGGTATCCGCGCCGCCTCCTCCCGGCGCACCTCGGACCTCGGCGACGTTAGCCCCCGAGGAAGCAGAGGCCGAGAGGTTAGGGACTGTGTCCCCAGGCAGGGGTAGCAAGTGGCCCCTTGCTGGAATTTGAGCCTAGGTCTGTGGACTTCAGAGCCCAGCCCCGACTTCACGCTCGTCATCAGGTTTCCTCCAACTTTTCCCAGGGCAGCATTTTCATGTCCGGTGGACAGCACACAGTTGAAGGGCACAAACACTTGGCTGTGTCAGGATGCCGCCCCCCCCCCCTGCCGTCACAGTTATGACAGCCCCCGTCTGCTGCCCCACGATAAGGGAACAGTGAAAGGTGACGTGGTGTGACGTTTGTGATTCCTGTGACATGTGTCGGGAAAAGGCAGTCCTTTTTGTCCCTTCCCGTCTGCTCCGATCATCACGTGGAGACAGTGTTTTCCTTCTGCGGACCTGGAAGTTAGTGGAACTTGAGCTTGACTCCCAGCTCTACCACCTCATAAGTGTGTGTGCAGCCTTTATCCCTTACCTCCCTTTATCTCTTGGGGTTTCATTTCTTTACCTGTGTAACTATCGGTGGAGCAAATACTGATGACTACCTGCATACAGTTGCCACAGGCTGCTTTGTGCTAGAGATGGAGATGGGGCAATGAACACATGGTGTCCCCGTTCTCATGGATTCCCGGGCTTGTGAGGGAGACTGACCAGCAAGTGGACGATGATACAGGGGGGTGAGAAGTGGAAAAACATGCAGTCCTGTGACGGTGTGGGAGAGAGTCAACCGGACTCGTATCCTCCTGCCCCTAAGCTGCCCCTTCTTGAGTGGCTTCATTCTTCCCCGTTAAAGCATATCTCCTCCACCCACAAAAGTCCTTTCTGGGGGGGCGCCCGGGTGGCTCAGTCCGTTGAGCGTCTGACTCTTGCTCTCTGCTCAGGTCATGGTCTCAGGGTCCTGAGATGGCGCTCTGTGAGGAGCTCAGTGTCTGCCTGTCCCTCTCCCTCCCCCTCTGCCACACCAACCCCCCCCCACGCTCTCTCAAATAAATAAAATAACTTTTTAAAAAGCCCTTTCCAATTTCCATCTCCTTCATTGACCCTATCTATGTTCTGTGATCTGTTCTTTTTTTTTTTAAGTAGGCTCCACGCCCAGCGTGGAGCCCAACATTGGGCTTGGACTCATGACCCTGAGGTCAAGACCTGAGCTGAGATCAAGAGTCAGAGGCTTAACCGAATGAGCCACCCCGGAGCCCCTGAGATCTGTTCTCTTTGAGCCTCTATGACACACCATCCCTGTCTCTCACAGCTCTCCCTTGCTCATGCCATAGTATACCATATTTTCCATGCAGGCGCCGTGTCTGATCCATTGGTGTGTCTCTCACAGCTCAGTGCCTGGCCCGGGACAGGAGCTCAGTAAACAATCAGGGATTTCTACTGGGAAAGGGTTGTGAAACGGTCTCTGCCGTTGCCATAAGGTTCTCTGGTGAGGGCATTCAGTGCAGGGCTGGCTAGGGCTAGAGTGAATTGTTGTTGCCAGTAATGGGAGTCAGTAATGGGATACAGATGTCTTCATGACTCGAATTAGTTGCTTCTGGTGTTGACCTCATGGGATGCTGTTGCCATTTGTAATCCTAGTTCTTGTTTGGAAATACACCCACAATTTTTCTAAATACTTTTTAAAAAAGGATTTATTTATTTATTCGAGAGAGAGCAAGTGCATAAGCTGGAGGGGCAGGGAGAGGGAGAGAATCTCAAGCAGACTCTGCCCTGACTGTGGAGTCCGATGTGGGATTTGATCTCACGACCCTGAGATCACGACCGGAGCTGAAACCAAGAGTTGGACGCTTAAGCGACTGAGCCACCCAGTCGCCCCTCACCCACAATTTTTCGGATGATCATGTTGATCCTGGCAAAATGTAAGCATCTTCTCATGGAAAGACAGAATAAATTAACTGCAGGCTTTTGTTCAAACAAGTCATTATTCGTGAAAATCACATCTTCCTCTATCATCGCCGGCGGTTAATTGTCTTTCATCCCGGAGCCGAGCTTAGCCAGGTGAGAACTTTGCTGATTGTAAGCCCAGTTTTTGGAAATCTGGAACTCTCTCTGCCTTGACTTTCCTCCTTCTCCTGGAGTGCCCCCAGCAGAGCATGTGGTATCCACGTTCCCCTGTATGACATCCTGGCAGCTTTCGCAAACGATAGCTCTTTTTTTTTTTTTAAAGATTTTATTTATTTATTTGCGAGAGAGAGAATGAGAGACAGAGAGCAGGAGAGGGAGGAGGGTCAGAGGGAGGAGAAGCAGACTCCCCGCCGAGCAGGGAGCCCGATGCGGGACTCGATCCCGGGACTCCAGGATCATGACCTGAGCCGAAGGCAGTCGCTCAACCGACTGAGCCACCCAGGCGCCCCCAGCAAACGATAGCTCTTGATATTGATTGAACTGAAAGGGCTTCAGAGGGAGTGTGTGAGTCCCACGTGAAAGATGGATTGTGTCGTCCGTGGAAGGAACAAAACGGCTCTGTTAGAGATGGAGGTCTGTGTATGTTCACCCAGCAGCACGCCGTGGTGCTGAATGGCCATGTGAGAGAGACCGCCACCCTCATTCTTCCTATCCTTATATATGCCTGTGTTAGAAAGGTATGCTTTATAAAGTGCGAATGGTCTCCAAATAGAAAGCACTGTACAAAATAAAATATGATATTTATGTGTCAGCAAATAGCAGGAAAAAGCTGCATATTGTGTACTGATTGGAAAGGCAGTTCTAAAGCAAAATTTTTGATGCAGCTTAAAATGTTACTGAGGTAGTGAACTCAACAGTCTTTAAGTGCGTCTGACAAATGTGTTGACATCTGCAAAGCACACCTATTCAAAATAGCCGTTAGTTGGGAAGAGGAAAGTAAACCACGGTCAGTATGAAGGGCTGTTTTTCAAGCCCAAGGCGGACAGCGCAAGAGTGATGTGGGGTATGCGAGGAGCGGTGGGGATCATCTTTTATGCCAGCCTGGCCGTTATTGGCTTTATGACATTTCTGCTTGGTATTATAATTCCCTGAAGTTTACAATTTAATTAAGGCTATAGAAATTGATAGAATGACTTTTTAAATGTCAAACGGTTTAATCTTTATAGTTAAAAAGAAAAACCTGTTTGGTTGGATACACATCAGTGCAAGGGACAAGACACCTCAGGAGTTCACCCTGGACAGAAAGTGTGGACCATGTGCCTCAGTTTCTCTATCTTTGAACTGACCTTCAAATGGTGTCTTTCCATTTAGAGTTCAGAAGACCTGGGAAAC
>NW_027698680.1:0-348 GCF_054177405.1 Leptonychotes weddellii | reverse complement strand
CGTGACAGCCCACGTGCTGTCTGCACGCCCATCTTGCCTGCCCTGTGCCTCCCTCTCATGGTGCCATTTCTCCAGGTCTGACCCCGGGTCTCCTCCCCTCGCAGGTGCTCACTAGCCTTCCCATCACTTGCTCCTTCAGGAAGGTTCCGGGGCTGCCCCAGCCTCTCCACACACAGCCCTCTTCCATCTACCAGTACTGAACGCCCTCCCTGCGTGGGGCTGGATCCTCCTGTCACACGCCAGTAAGCAGCCCCCACGAGGGCTCCCCCCTTGCCTGCCCCAGCCAAGGGCCCAGCCCCAGCTGGCACCAGGGAGGAAGGGCCAGGGGGGAAGGCGGGGGGGGGGGGG
>NW_027698679.1:0-348 GCF_054177405.1 Leptonychotes weddellii | reverse complement strand
GCTACATTACAAACCTATGGGAAAGGAGTTTAATTAAAGACCACAACAATTCTTTGGGGAAATGTTTCTTTTATTAACCATTCCTGCCGAACAAAGCAGCTTTAAACAAACCCTGACGGCTTGAAAATTGTGTATGCCTGAGATTTCTTTCTTTCTTTTTTTTTTTTTTTCTTAAATCTGTTCTGCTTTTTGGTTATTTGGTCATTAGGAAAATCAGAAGTGTCTTGGACCCAAGAAATCCAATTTAAGTGAGCTCATTCCACATTTATAAATATGAGCAGATGACATTTAAAAAACACAAACCAGTAGGGACAGTTCTAAGTGTGAAATTGTTGTTCAGCATAAAGT
>NW_027698678.1:0-348 GCF_054177405.1 Leptonychotes weddellii | reverse complement strand
GACAAATGGGAACCCTTGGGTACTGTGGGTGGGGGTGTAAAATTGTGCAGGCACTGTGGAAAACAGAATGGCAGTTCCTTAAAACATCAGACATGAAATCATCCTGTGGCCCAGCAATTCTGCCTCTGAGTGTATGTCCCAAAGCACTGAAATCGGGAATGCAAACAGACGTTTGTATGCCCATGTTCTAGCACCGTTATTCACAATAACCACTAAAGCGCATGAATGGATAAACAAAATGTACACAAAATGAGGCATACACATACAATGGAATATTACTCAGTCTTAAAAAGGAAACTCTGACTCATGCTGCAACATAGATGAGTTATGACGATGTTGTGCTACATG
>NW_027698677.1:0-348 GCF_054177405.1 Leptonychotes weddellii | reverse complement strand
TGCTAACTCTTGATGTACATTTAAATCTCTCCTTGTATTTCTAGCCGTTTCCTTACTATAATATCGAGCTAAGTAAGGTTGATGACAGCTGTTTCTTCAGTACACACCACAGATCTTGTCAGTTTAAAAGACCCTCCTTAGCTGTTGGATGCTTTCCGGTCCTGCATGTGGGTCTAGTGACAGTCACAACATCCAGGCGTGGAGATTGGACCACTACCCGCGGTTCTCCATGCCCTCGCTGTTATGGGCTTGTTCCTTCCATTCCTGTGGCGGCATCCCCTCCTGGGCTCCTGCAGGGTCTGCCCAGCCCAGTGACGGGTTCTGACGGGCTTGGCCCATGATGAGCTC
>NW_027698676.1:0-348 GCF_054177405.1 Leptonychotes weddellii | reverse complement strand
GCCCCCAGAGTGGCCATTTTTGCTTACTTGTCTCTCTTTTGTAAAGAAATGCAGACAGAAAATAACAAAAAACAACACAAAGCGCCAGCATGCACGTGCTGAACGGTGGTTCTGAACCTTGCAGACTCACTGTTGCCTTGAATACAAAGATTTTCTGACATCAATACAGTTACTTTCAGATAATGTATCAATAAAAATAGCCCACCCATATAGCTAAAATTTTAAAAATTAACAAAATGCTCTCACTAGACTTTAAGGGAAAACGGAAACAAGGGATTTGTAATGAGACAACGTGTATTTCAGTGAGTAAATTCTCAGGCACGCGCTGGGAGAACAGAATGGAGAGTC
>NW_027698675.1:0-348 GCF_054177405.1 Leptonychotes weddellii | reverse complement strand
TCTGCCTCAAACAACTAACTGGGCAGATGATGTGCTGTTTTCTATGCAGGGCAAGCCTGGCAGAGGCGAAGGGGTGCAGTATGGGGGTGGGGGTGGGCAAGAGAACCGGGAGTCCCCACTCCAACAGGCCAGCGGTGAGATGCCTTCGGGACGTGTGAGTGCAGCCGTCAGGTGGCAGTCTGGAGCCCAGAGGAGAGGGAAAGGTGGAAGGAGCAACCATGTCGTGAGCCAGGTCAGCCAGGGAGAGTGTGAATGAAGGTAGCAGAGGACCAGGACCCACATGGGTCCCCAACGGTCTTCAAACCAACAAAACCCAAACAAAACCAACCAACCGAACAAGGTCATGTT
>NW_027698674.1:0-348 GCF_054177405.1 Leptonychotes weddellii | reverse complement strand
TATAAATATTTGGTCAAATAACCTTAGTCAATAAATGGAAATTACATACTCCCTAGTGTACAATGCACACATCACTGCCCTAAGAATTGCTATGAGACTATTCATCAAGTATCTCTATAATGTTCCCTATGCCTTTCTACCACTGTTACTATTACTATTACTAAATAGGGCCACTTACCTGCTAATATTTTTTTTTTTTAAAGATTTTATTTATTTATTTGACAGAGAGAGAGATAGCAAGAGCAGGAACACAAGCAGGGGGAGTGGGAGAAGGAGAAGCAGGCTTCCCGCAGAGCAGGGAGCCCGATGCGGGGCTTGATCCCAGGACCCTGAGATCAGGACCTGAGC
>NW_027698673.1:0-348 GCF_054177405.1 Leptonychotes weddellii | reverse complement strand
GCTTCCCAACTGTCTTTCTCAGAAGCAGCAGATGGTAGCCCATGCAAAGAGAACTGGACTTGAGCTCAGAAAAGTCTCAAGCCCTGGTCATGTAGTTTTCTGTAGAGAGAAAGGGTTTCTCTTACCCAGCATCCATCTTGGCCTTGATACCCAGGCTTGAGTGGGAGTGTTCTGCCATCTTGGGAAGGCCACTAGTCCCACTGGTGAAGTAGATGGCAGCTGCTTCTTGGCTTCCAGTCTCTACACAGCAATGAGTGGTAGATGCTTCTCTGACAAAGACACAGACTGTCACATTCTCAGATCTCCCTGGGACACTAGATGTCCCGGCGACTCATCTCTTCCCATCTT
>NW_027698672.1:0-348 GCF_054177405.1 Leptonychotes weddellii | reverse complement strand
TTCTCACACTGCTTCCTTCTGATTTTAGGACCTCAAAGAACTGGTAGAAAAGCTGGAAAAGAATGAGAGGAAGCTCAAGAAGCAACTCAAGATTTACATGAAGAAGGTCCAGGACCTGGAAGGTGTGTGTGTGTCACCTGCAGGCTCAGTCACAAGGGACGGACGGGAACAGACTGCCCGCTTCCCTCTGCCGACTCTTCCTGCTTCACCCGTTCCGGGTGCCTGTGCCCAGTCCAGCCGTGGGATAGACTAAGCCCCCACGAGCTCACACATTCTCAATTGGCCAGAATCTGGACTAAGATAGGTAGATTCAGCAGGTGTTTGGGTGCTTACTCTGAGCTCTGCACC
>NW_027698671.1:0-348 GCF_054177405.1 Leptonychotes weddellii | reverse complement strand
TGAGCCACGCAGGCACCCCTTATTTTTTATTTCTTAAATCCGAGAGAGAGTGTGTGAGCACAAGCAGGGGGAGTGTCAGGCAGCGGGAGAAGCAGACTCCCCGCTGAGCAAGGAGCCCGATGTGGGGCTGGATCCTAGGACCTTAGGATCCTGACCTGAGCTGAAGGCAGCCACTTAACTGGCTGAGCCACCCAGGTGTTCCCAGTGTGAATATTCTTTTTTTTTAATTTTTAAAAAATTTTATTATGTTATGTTAGTCACCATACAATACATCATTAGTTTTCGATATAGTGGTCCACGATTCATTGTTTTCGTATAACACCCAGTGCTCCATGCATCATGTGCCCT
>NW_027698670.1:0-6464 GCF_054177405.1 Leptonychotes weddellii | reverse complement strand
CAAATAAATAAATCTTTAAAAAAAAAAAAAAGTAGAAGCTTGGGTGCCTGGGTGGCTCAGTCGGTTAGGCGACTGCCTTCGGCTCAGGTCATGATCCTGGAGTCCCGGGATCGAGTCCCGCATCGGGCTCCCTGCTCGGCGGGGGGTCTGCTTCTCCCTCTGACCCTCCCCCCTCTCGTGCTCTCTGTCTCTCATTCTTTCTCTCTCTCTCAAATAAATAAATCTTTAAAAAAAAAAAAAAAAAAGTAGAAGCTAGGGCGCCTGGGTGGCTCAGTCGGTTAGGCGACTGCCTTCGGCTCGGGTCATGATCCTGGAGTCCCGGGATCGAGTCCCGCGTCGGGCTCCCTGCTCAGCGAGGAGCCTGCTTCTCCCTCTGGCTCTCTCTCTGTCTCTCATTCTCGCTCTCTCAAATAAATAAATAAATCTTTAAAAAAAAAAAAAGAAAAGAAATTAGAAGACCCTAACAGGGCCATGTGGCAGTGGCAATGGCAGTCATCAATATTCTTAACTTCCCAACATTTCTTAGCCTCCTTTGAAGCTGGATTGAGGACATGGGATTGGTTCTAGCCAATAGAGTACCACTATGAATGATATGTGTCCTTTTCTGACCAAGGCAGTTAATTCTTCCATTCCTTCCTTCCCTTTGCTCAGTGATCTAAGACTGCAGGTGGCCGTGCAGATGGCTTAGCTACGTTGGACTTCTTGCAAAGGAGAACTAAACCTTTACTCTGATAAGTCACTGGAATTTGTGGGTGGGGGAGGCTTGTTTGTTATAGTAGCTGGTAACAAGTAGACTAACACAGCTGTAAACTTTGAGTTTCTGACTTAAGATGTCATTATGATGCCCTGACATTAAAAAAACTAGTGATTTTGGGCGCCTGGGTGGCTCAGTTGGTTAAGCGACTGCCTTCGGCTCAGGTCATGATCCTGGAGTCCTGGGATCGAGTCCCGCATCGGGCTCCCTGCTCGGCGGGGGGTCTGCTTCTCCCTCTGACCCTCCCCCCTCTCATGCTCTCTCTATCTCAGTCTCTCTCTCAAATAAATAAATAAAATCTTAAAAAAAAAAAAAACTAGTGATTTTATGCTTAGATTCTTAGAAGTTTTGAAAATGTAATGGTGCCTTGTATTAGTTATCTGTTGTTGCATAACAAATTACCTTGAAAGGTGGTGGTTTATAGCAACAAGCATATATTACCCCAATGTTTTTGATGGTCAAGAATGTGGGAGTGACTTAGTTAGGTGGTTCTGACTCCAAGTATCTCGTGAGGTTTTAGGCAAGGTGTTGGCAGGAGCTGCAGTCATCTGAGGGCTCAGGTGGGGCTGAAGAAGATGCCATTGATGGGAGTACTCTAGTTTTCACTGGCTATTGGCAGGAGTTCTCACTTCCTCACCACATGGGCCTCCGCATGGTGATTCCCTGACCTGAAAGCTAACATCTTCCAGGGAGAGTGATCCAAGAGAGAAAGCAAACAAGAAGACACCGCGCCTTCAATTGCCCTGCCCCTGACATTGCCCTCTGTCGTTTGTGCTTTGTTTCCCTGTTCACTAGCAGTGAGTCACTAAGCCCAGCCCATATTCAAGAGGAGGGGAATAGGCTCCACCTTTTCAAGAGAGTGTCAAAGAATTTGTGGCCATATTTTAGACAACACACACCCCATCACTTCAGAACAGATTTGTAGGTAGCTGAGGGGAATGGAACAATGGATTGTACCTAAGGTTTTCAGGGGAAGGGCTTCAGTGATCCATCATAGATCAGGCTAATGGAGTTTAATTATGTGACTACTCCTTTCTTACTATATTCCCTGGTCTCGTGAGCAAATAAAGAAGGTCAAGCCATTCTATTGAGACTAAATAGACTGAGCCCCTGACATGAAGCTGCATACTGAGATGCCAAGGTGAGCATAGAAGGCTTGCTGGTCATTGACCCCTGTGAATTACAGTCTGCATTTGACATGATGCAGAGCAAATGGATTCTCATGAAACAGGGACCCTGGTTGTGTAGGAAAGCGAAGATGCAGCTTCTCTCTGACATAACCACAACCTCCCAACTTCCCAGTTTGCCCAGTGTGATATAGCATGCTGCTTGCTGGTACAAACTCTGGCACTTTACATAGGAGAATAGGATAAAATATAATAAAATAGGATAGATAGAAATGCTTCCTTTTGTAAAAAACATGGCAGGCAGATGAAGCTGGTCTTGACTTAAGCTCAACAGCAGGTAACAGCACTAACACTAGAAATACTAATTCCATAGGATTGGGATTTTCCTTCTTTCCTCCCATATCCATGGTGTCTATGAGAGTACGCCCTACGTAATAAGCACTTTGTTGAATTGTTGAATGTTGTGTTTTTTTTATTCATTGGAAGAGATAGCACTCATCATGGAGAAGAAGGTAGTGAGATTCAAGTTCTATGTTAGGTTGCTGGTGTCAGAAACTTCTTCATCCTGGGCATATTGGCGACAGGCTCACACCCTGGGGAAACGGTTGTGTATGTGCCTATATAGGGATCACATTGAGATTTAATCCAATTCTGTTGTGGCTCATCCTTGGCTAAGCTCACTGTGGGCTCACTGCACCAAAAGGCAGGACAAAGGCCAGAGATGAAAGCTCAGTCAAGCTACACATTCTCAGGCTGATGGTGTTTCCATAGCCAGATACCATACTTTGCTTCAGCAGCCAAGGAAAGCAGCCATTGGAGAGAGCTGGTGGGTGTGTTCAAGCTGGCTATGTCCCACTAGCCTGCCAGGCCCTAGGAGCTACTGGTGGCCATGAGAAGGGGATATCTCTTTAGATCTGCCCCCCCTCGCCCCCGCCCCAGATTGGGCAGCAACATCAGGCTCTGGAGCCATAGCAACAGTACAGTAGCACTCATTCTGAGCTGCCAGTAGCCAGGGTGAGAAGTCCTCCAGCCTCAAGGGAGCATAGCTGAGTTTGGTCTCCTCTCTCTAGAAACAGACAGATAAGAAGCCAGGGAAAAATGAACTCCCTTCTCATCTGGGCATATGTAGCCTTTGTTGCTAAAGTTTGAGACAACGGACTGATGAGTAAGACATCCTGGTTTGAGTTACAGTTTTATTTTAGCTTAAAAAGGACTTTGTTCGTTTGAATGTCAAGAAAAGAAAAAAATAGAGTGTGATGTCACAGAAGCCAAGGTCACTGTTGTCTCAAATGCCACTTAAAAGCCAAGAAAATGAGGACCAAAAAGTTTCCATTAACTTCACTGATGATCCCAAGAGAACAGTTTTGATAAAATAAATAATGGGTGGGATGGGTTGAGTAGAAAGTTAAGATTAGGAAATGAAACCAATGAGTATAAATGCTTTCAGGAATTTATGCTATGAATAAGACCAAAGAGACTGCTGAGTAGGTGAAGATTGTATAAGTTGTTGAGGGAAGGTTTGGGTTTTTATTGTTTTTGTTTTGTTTTGTTCTGCTTATATAATCATTCATGAGCATTGTTTGTTTGTTGAGAGAGAAAGACAAAGTGTAGGTGAAGGAAGGGGCAAGGGGAGAGGGAGAGAGAGAATCCTAAGCAGGCTCCATGCTCAGTGCAAAGCCTGACACAGGGCTCTATCTCATGACCCTGAGATCATGGCCTGAGCAAAAATCAAGAGTCAGACACTTAAACAATGAATCATGGAACACTACATCAAAAACTAATGATGTAATGTATGGTGATTAACATAACAATAAAAAATTAAAAAAAAAAAAAGAGTCAGACACTTAACCGACTGAGCCACCCAGGCACCCCAGGGAAGGTTTTACTTTGTTTGTTTATAGTTTATTTTCTTTTTTTCCCTATATAAATGTGTGTGTGAAGCCAGTATTTTGAAAATGATTTAAAATTTCTATGTCTCTTACATCAACTAATTTTTTTTCTTTTTACCTTTTGAATTTCTTCACCTATTTCTCATACTCCACACTCTGCCTCTGCCTGTGACAACCACCAATCTGTTGTCTACAACTATGAACTTGTTTTTTTTGTTTTGTTTTGTTTTGTTTTGTTGGTTTTTAAAACTTCTACATTTAAGAGATATCATGAAGTCTTTGTATTTCTCTATCTGTCTTATTTCACCTAGCATAATGTCCTTAATGTGCATCCATGTTGTCACAAATGGCAAGATTTCAGGGTGCCTGGGTGGCTCAGTTGTTAAGTGTCTGCCTTTGGCTCAGGTCATGGTACCAGGGTCCTGGGATCAAGCCCCACATTGGGCTCCCTGCTCACTCTCTTTAATAAATAAACAAACAAACAAACAAACAAACAAACAAATAAATAAATAAAAATCTAAAAAAAAAGGCAAGATTTCATTCTTTTTTATGGCTGAATAATATTCCATTATAGAGATGATAGATAGATAGATAGATAGATAGATATACATATACCACAATTTTTTTACTCATTCATTCATTTCTGGACAATTAGGTTGTTTCCATATCTTGGCTATTGTAAATAATGCTGCAATGAACATGGGGGTACAGATATTTTTTCAAGTTAGTGTTTTTGTTTTCTTTGGACAAATGTCCAAAAGTAAAATTGATGGATCACATGGGATTTCTATTTTTAATTTTGTTTAGAAATATGCATACAGTTTTCCATAATAGCTACACCAATTTACATTCCCACCAATAACACATAAGGGTTCCCTTTTCTTCACATCCCCTACAACACTTGTTATTTCTCGTCTTTTTGATAATAGACATTTTAACAGGTGTGAGATGATATCTCATTGTGGTTTTGATTTGCATTTCCATAATAGTTAATAATATTGGACATATTTTCATGTACCTGTTGGCCATCTATATGTCTTCTTTGGGAAATGTCTATTCAGATCTTCTGCCCCTCTTTTCATTGGATTATTTGTTTTGTTTGCTATAGAGTTATATGAGTTCTTCATGTATTTTGGATATTAGCCCCTTATTAGATATAAAATTTGCAAATATTTTCTCCCACTTAGTAGGTTGCCTTTTCATTTTGTTGATGGTTTTCTTTGTTGTGCAGAAGCCTTTTAGTATGATGCAGTTCCACTTACTTATTTTTGCTTTTGCTTTTGGTGTCAGATTCAAAAAATCATTACAAAGACACATGTCAAGAAGCTTACTGCTTATGTTTTCTTCTAAAAATTTTATGGTTTTAGGTCTTACGTTCTAGTCTTTAATCCATTTTGAGTTAATTTTTATATATGGTGTAAGATAGTGGTCCAGTTTCATTCTTTTGCATGTGGCTGTCCAGTTTTCCCAACACCATTTATTGAAGAGACTGTCTTTTCCCCATTGTATATGCTTGGCTCCTTTGTCATAGATTAACTGACCATATATGTATGGGAATATTTCTGGACTCTTGATTCTGTTCCATTGATCTTCATGTCTGTTTTTATGCCAATACCATACTGTTTTAATTACTATAGCTTTGTAATATAGTTTGAAATCAGGATGCAATATGCCTCTAGGTTTGTTCTTCTTCCTCAAGATTTTTTTTTTTTTTGATGACTCAGAGTTTCTTGTGGTTCCATACAAATTTTGGAATTATGTGTTCTATTTCTTTGAAAAATGCCTTTGGAATTTTGATAGGGACTACATTGAACCTGTGGATTGCTTTTGGTGGTATGGACATTTTAACAACATTGATCATTTCAACCCATGAACAAGTAACATGGTGGAAACAGATAGCATGCTTATTAATAATAACTTTAATGTAAAAGGACTAAATTTTTCAATAAAAAATGTAGAGTGGCTGAATGGGAAAAAAGCACCAAGATCCATCTATACACTGCCCATAAGAGGCTCCCTTCGTATGTAGGGATACACAGAGACTGAAAGGGAAAGGATGGAGAAAGATTTTCAATGCAAATGGAAAGCAAAAGAACGCTAGAATGGCTATATTTATATCAGACTAAACAGACTTTAAACACTGTAATAAGAAACAAAGATGGGTGTTACATAATGATAAAAGGATCAATCCCACAAGAAGATATAACACTTATAAATATTTATGCACCCAATATAGGATCACTTAAACATATAAAACAAATATTATAACAGACTTAAGGAAAGAAATTGACAGCAATACAGTAATAGTAGAGGACTTTAATACCCCACTTACAGCAATAGGTCATCCAGACAAAAAAAACAATAAAGAAACATTGGCCCTAAATGACACATTAGACCAGACGGACTTAACAGATATATACAGAGCATTCCATCCAAAAGCAACAGAAACACATTCTTCTCCAGTGCACGTGGAACATTCTGCAGGATCGATCATATGTTAGGCCACAAAATAAGCCTTAATAAATTTAAGAGGATTTAAATCGTATCAAACATCTTTTCTGATGACAGTGATATGAAACTAGAATTTAATTACACAAAGAAAACTTTAAAAATCACAAATATGTAGAGATGAAACAACATGCTGCTCAACAACCAATGGGTCACTGAAGAAATCAAAAAGAAAATCAAGGGGGC
>NW_027698669.1:0-348 GCF_054177405.1 Leptonychotes weddellii | reverse complement strand
GCGGGCGACCAGGGCTAGCCACAGTGTGTGGGTGGGGGGAGGTGGCCCTCATGCGGGCGGTCGACCAGGGCTAGCCACAGTGTGTGAGTGGGGATCTCCATACCTGCGCTTGAGCACCTCCTTGGCACCTTGTGGAGCTGGCCGCTGCCGGTAATGGGGCACGACAGACCCAGACGAGGCAGGAGGAAGGTGCTGGGACAAATCAACATAGACACATACGCTGCGACTGAGCTTCGGAAGAGCGGGACCCCCAGGGCTCTGAGCCGGTGAGCATCCTGGAGGGTTACCTGGAAGGGGTGATGCCTGAGCTAAGAGTTGAAGAAGCATCCCCCAGGTCAAGGCCAGAAG
>NW_027698668.1:0-348 GCF_054177405.1 Leptonychotes weddellii | reverse complement strand
GATACAAAGACAGGGATATGCACAGAGATAAGAATGTGGTTAGAAATATGGATATAGGGCGCCTGGGTGGCTCAGTCGTTAAGCATCTGCCTTCGGCTCAGGGCTCCCTGCTCTGCGGGAGCCTGCTTCTCCCTCTCCCACTCCCCCTGCTTGTGTTCCCTCTCTCGCTGTCTCTCTGTCAAATAAATAAAATCTTTTTTAAAAAATATGGATACAGCGTAGATATATATGCGGATACAGGTAAGGATGTAGACGCAACTGTAGACAGAAAGAGGCATAGATAGTATAGTGGGGTGAAGGACGACCCCTCAAAATATGTACACATCGGGGCACCTGGGTGGCTCAGTC
>NW_027698667.1:0-348 GCF_054177405.1 Leptonychotes weddellii | reverse complement strand
TGGGAGTTAACTGGACTATAGAAACCCGTATGGGCAAGTATCTGCAAAACTGCACAACGTGTTTGCTGTTGGGTCATTGTTTCTTTGGGGTCTGCTCTGCTCTTGGATGTGTCAGTTTGAGGCAGTAGGTGTAGAATCTTGGCCACGTGGTCGTCACCTGGCCAAGCAGGCTCTGCTGAGATAGGCTTGTGCTGTTGCCTCCAGGTAGGTCAGGGCACGCAGGTTGCTCTAAGTCTGTGCAGACACTACAGCCACCAGCCACCTGTGGCTCCTAAAATTAAGTCCATTTAAAGCTCAATTCCTCATTTCCAGAACCACATGTGGCAAGTGGTTGCCATATTGGATGGC
>NW_027698666.1:0-348 GCF_054177405.1 Leptonychotes weddellii | reverse complement strand
TAACTATAATTTTAATAATAGAAAATGACTTTATGCTCTTCAATATTTTGATTCATTTAACAAATGGCAAGACTGTTGGCTGGACATGGCCTGAAGCAGTACAAGGGCAGGATGGTTTATGGAAAGACAGTTTCTCAAAGTATAATGTCTTTTTTTTTTTTTTAAAGATTTTATTTATTTATTTGACAGAGAGAGAGATAGCGAGAGCAGGAACACAAGCAGGGGGAATGGGAGAGGGAGAAGCAGGCTTCCCGCCGAGCAGGGAGCCCGATGTGGGACTCGATCCCAGGACCCTGGGATCATGACCTGAGCCGAAGGCAGATGCTTAACGACTGAGCCACCCAGGCG
>NW_027698665.1:0-348 GCF_054177405.1 Leptonychotes weddellii | reverse complement strand
TAAACCCTCTCACCCCCATCATGGCTGGGTGCCTAATTCAGTGTTTCCCAAATTTCAGCCTCCCCCACTCCCCCCTCCCCGCCCCGCATTGTATCAGTCTCCTAGGACTGCCATAACAAATTACTACAAACTTACTTTTTCTTTCTTTCTCTTTCTTTCTTTTCTTTCTTTCTATGTATTTATTTATTTATTTATTTTTAAAGATTTTATTTATTTGACAGAGACCACGAGAGCAGGAACACAAGCAGGGGGAGTGGGAGAGGGAGAAGCAGGCTTCCCGCTGAGCAGGGAGCCCGATGTGGGACTCGATCCCAGGACCCTGGGATCATGACCTGAGCCGAAGGCAGC
>NW_027698664.1:0-348 GCF_054177405.1 Leptonychotes weddellii | reverse complement strand
TCACAGAATGGAAGAACAATAGCATTAAAATATCCACACTACCAAAAACATACAAACTCAATGCAATCTCAATCAAAAGTCCAATGGCATTTTCCACAGAAAAAGAACCACCAAACCTACAACTTGGAGAGAACCACAGAAGACCCAGAACAGTCAAAGCGATCTTAAGAGAGAACAACAAAGCTGGAGCATCACCTTCCTGATGGCAAACTATGTTCCAGAGCTCCATCGTCCTCAAAACAGACACAGAGATCAGTGGAACAGAACAGAGAGCCCAGAAACAAACCCACACGCATACGGTCAGTTAGTTCACAACAAAGGAGCCAAGAATATACAACGGGGATGGAC
>NW_027698663.1:0-348 GCF_054177405.1 Leptonychotes weddellii | reverse complement strand
GTACTATCCTCCCCGAGTAGTGGTTGGATTATGGTTTCTATGAAAACTGCTCATGTTGAGAGACAGTTAATCTCATGAAATTGATTAATGAGAGTAAGTTGATAATTTCTATCCCATTAGCGAAAATCAGTTTATTTTTAGACTGTATCACATGAAGAACCCAGCTGAGTAGTCTTTAAAAGGCTCTGATGACTCTAACGTGTAAATGATCACAGCATTGCCCATGATGTGCATCACACATTCCATTATTAAGATGTGAAACAGAATCCTGAGAAAGTACAAATGTATAAATATAAGATGTACTTAGTATTAATAGTCCAACCTATTCACATCCTTGGGTCTCTTGTC
>NW_027698662.1:0-348 GCF_054177405.1 Leptonychotes weddellii | reverse complement strand
TGAGTCCATGAGTAAACCAGGAAAAGGAAGGTCAATTAGGAAACCACCAATATCATTCAAAGATGAAGGAGTCAAAGAACTTAACCAAGGTGGCAGCAGAGAGCAGAGAGCCATGGAAAGAAAAGGGATAATACATACCTTGCCAGAAGTTGACACCTGATCAACTGTAGGGAAAAGGGGTTGATTCTTTTTTTTTTTTTTTTAAAGATTTTATTTATTTATTTGACAGAGAGAGACACAGTGAGAGAGGGAATACAAGCAGGGGGAGTGGGAGAGGGAGAAGCAGGCTTCCCCGCTGAGCAGGGAGCCCGATGCGGGGCTCGATCCCAGGACCCTGGGATCATGACC
>NW_027698661.1:0-348 GCF_054177405.1 Leptonychotes weddellii | reverse complement strand
CTCACCAACACCTGTTGTTTCTTGTGTTGTTGATTTCAACAATGCTATGTGTTTTTGCTGACCTTTTTTTTATTATGTTAATCATCATACATTACATCATTAGTTTTTGATGTAGTGTTCCATGACTCATTGTTTGCGTATAACACCCAGTGCTCCATGCAGTATGTGCCCTCTTTAATACCCATCACCAGGCTAACCCATCCCCCCTTCCTCCTCCCCTCTAGAACCCTCAGTTTGTTTCTCCGAGTCCATAGTCTCTCCTGGTTTGACTCTCCCTCTGATTTTCCCCCCTTCATTCTTCCCTTCCTGCTATCTTTTTTTTTTTTTTTAGCATATAATGTATTATTT
>NW_027698660.1:0-348 GCF_054177405.1 Leptonychotes weddellii | reverse complement strand
TTCCTTATGTTCCACAAATAAGTGAAACCATATGATAATTGACTTTCTCTGCTTGACTTATTTCACTTAGCATAATCTCCTCCAGTCCCATCCATGTTGATGTAAAAGTTGGGTATTCATCCTTTCTGATGGCTGAGTAATATTCCATTGTGTATATGGACCACATCTTCTTTATCCATTCATCTGTTGAAGGGCATCTCGGCTCTTTCCACAGTTTGGCTATTGCAGACATTACTGCTATGAACATTGGGGTGCATATGGCCTTTCTTTTCACACTTTATGTCCTTCTTAAACGCAAGACCTTTAATTATAGCACTGTTGGGCAGAATGCTGAATGATGGCCTAAGC
>NW_027698659.1:0-6465 GCF_054177405.1 Leptonychotes weddellii | reverse complement strand
GTTATGAACCGAGCCACACCCACCCTTAGCATCCTTTCCCTGTCTGCCCTTGACCCCAGCTCAGGATTGTGAAGTTTTATGTCTGGAAGGATGAATCCTTCTGCAAAACCATTACAAAACTGAACAATGGAGAGTTCCTTATTGTTGCAAAGATGGAGGGGGAGAGGAGGAAGGGCTGGAATCAGGATGGCTTTGCAGCGCTGGAAGGGATTTTCAGGGTGATTTAGTGTGGATTGATTTGCAGTTTATTCTGCAGCCATTGTTTGTAATGTGCTTTGCCAGCTCATGTACCCTGAACCTTAATTGTTCTAAATTAAACTATAGGGACCTGACAGCACACATTTCAATCAGAACGACAAAATATTGCACCAAATCCCTTGGGGATACATCAGTCCCTGCTGGGATAGGCTTGTACACAAGAAAGAGGGAGAAGGAGCTCTCAGAAAGATATTTGATTAGAGTCGAACAGACTCTGTTTTATTCATATACAAGGTAAAGCCCAATTGTGCCACCCCAACTTGAGTGGGTGTGAATTTGAATAGTCAAAAACAACTGTCGTTTGTACTAGGTCATTTATGTAAATATTAAGTAATTGTAGCCCTGAACTTAATTGCCTCGTATTTTGTCCATTAGTGTTGATTTTAAAACATGAGTTGAAGTGATACCTGAGTCTGGGAGAGTTCTGATTACCCTGGAAAATCTGCAAGGAATTCTCAGGGCTTATCACATGTATAAAAGCTCAGATTTTTTTCTGGCAAGAGCTGCTCATTTTCTTCTCCTTATTCCTTGTTGGGATGTGCTGTTTTAAGTCAATATGGGGCCTAGGAAATGAGTCTGGATAAGTGGCTTAGGCTGCAGCATTCCTTGCTGACTGTAAGAGGGTTACACGATTTTTTACCTCATCACAACCTACCTTGAGTAATTCATTTTTTGGACATTTACAAATATAAAAAAATGAAGTTAATACAGCACAAATACATAAATTCAAATAATATCAAAAGGCATAAATGAACATGAAAAGCTAATTCTACTTCCTCTATATTCTTCAAATCCCAAAGGTATCCACTGTTGATTTTCTAGTGTCTTTTTTCAACATGTAAACATTTGATAGATAAGGAATCATATTGAATATATCAATAGTGTTATTGATGGACAATGAATCATAATTCATACTGATTTCTTCCTTGTGTTTTTGATTTAACAGCACATTTTTTTCAACTTAACACATTGTATAAGCTCCTTTCCAGAAGTAACTCTAATTTGTTCTTTTTAATGGTCATATAATATTCCATTTAGTAAATGCCTGATAATTTATACTGTCCTTTATTGATGAGTATTTATTTATGGCTTTTGCTACTGGAATTATTTTATGATTTTATAAATATGTTTATTCACAAGACAAATTCTAGCTGTGGTATTGATTGTCAAAAATATTCATAATTATCATGGTGCTAGGTATTGTTAAATAAAGGTAAAGCAATTCACATGCCTGCTAGGAAGATCTGAGAGTGTGTGATTACCCACAAAGCCACACAGTTAAGAAATAGATGTCTTTAAGGCAAAATTGAGACAGATCTCTAATTGTTTTGATATCTTTATTAGCCTTAACTATTATGATCCCTGGCCCTTCCCCTCTTTACCATCTATGATCTCGTGCCTTAGGTTTTGCCTCAGGCTAATGTTTTCATTGCTTTTAGGACTGTTTTTTAATTTTGCCAGTAATAGGGTCCTCCAAGGTGTTGGGATTAGCTAGTTTTTATTTGTAATGTGACCAAGAAGTGGCCTGGATTCATTTTTGTTCCTTCCCAGATTTTATGCAATCTCTTTTCTCCTAACTTCTTGATTTGGACCCCCTTCTGGGGTTATGCACAGCTCCCTGGATGGAATCTGTGACAACTCCTTGGATGGAATCTGTGCCATCTCCTTGAAATTCTCTCAAAATTGAGTTCACGTTGCTATTCCTACAACTTCTGAGAGCCAAGGGCCTTCTTTTGTCAGTTAATTTTAATTTTTATTCAGCAAGCTCTGGTTAAGAACCTACTTTGTGCTAGGGACAGGATCCCTTCTCTCTGGGGGATCATGGCTCATCTGGGGAGACAGACGTGCAAATAAATAGTTACACTCCTGTGGTGAGTGCAGGACATGCTAGAGATCTTTGCAAGGTCTTTTGGGACCAGAAAAGGGAAAGCACTTAACTCTGCTAAACCAGGCCATGGGAGGCCTCTTGAAGGATGTGACAACTAAACTGAGGCTTAAAAGATTAACCTTTGTTTATTCTCAGTAAATCCATTTCAGTTATATCCTAAAGGAAGTCTTGAATATGCACACAATAAGATAAGTACAGGATGGTCATTATAGCATTGTTTATAATAGTGAAAAATTGGAAGCAAACCAAATGTCCACAATAGGGAAATGAATAAATGTGTTATAGTCAGATAATGGAGTAATATTTTGTTTTCAAAATAAGCCAATGAGATATATATGTATCAGTATGGATAAATGTTGAAAATATGCTGAGTAAAATGAGCAAGCTGCAGAAGGATGCATACAGTATAATGTATAACATTTTAAAAACAGAACATAAGACCATGGGTTTAGGGATATGTGCATGTAGAGTAAAAGAAGGAAGTTGTTGGTGGTAAGAATAAACACTAGCTGGTTGCTCAGTCAGTTAAGCTGCTGACTGCTGATTTCGGCTCAGGTTGTGATCTCAGGGTCCTGGGATCCAGCCCAGCATCAGGCTCCACACTCAGTTGGGAGTCTGCTTGGGGATTCTCTCTCTCTCTCAAATAAATAAATAAATAAATAAATAAATAAATAAATAAATAAATAAATAAATTTTTAAAAAAGAATAAACACTAGCCTTAGTAAAGTGGTTATCTGGGGGTGGTGGCTGGCATGCAGGAGAATGGGATTAGGGAGGAGGAGAAAGGGTTTTCAAATGTTTCTCTAATGTTTTACTTTTTAAAAAATGATGCAATCAAATACGGCAATATGGTCACATCCATTAGATATGAGCAGTGGGCACACTAATGTTCACTTTATTATTCTCTGTATGTTTGAAGAGTTTAAAGAATAGTGAATAGGATTTCTTTTGAAGGATAAGCCTGGGCCCTGTGTGTTTATTTCAGGAAATAGTGTTTGGATATTTGCCACTGTGGGTTAATTTGAACAGAATTCTTAGAAATGTTTTACAAAAAGGAGAGAAGAAACATCTCTTTGGGTAACTCCTGGTGTTTTTAAACTTCACTTTAGAGGTGCCTTGAGATCCTGTGGCACCCTTCCATGAGCCATTGTTTGGGTGGGGAGGAGGGCTTTTACTAGAGGGGGACTCTTGAGGGTCCCCCACACCCTTCCTCAGCCAGAGCAGACTCTTATATTTACTGTATTTGTTTGCATATTCATGTAAGATAGGCTTTGAACACAGGTTCTGAGCCTCAGAAAAAGAGTTTGAAAATAACTGACTAGGCAATCCCTTGCCTGGGGTGGTTGTTTTCATCTTTCACCTTTTTACTTTGCAAAAATAGTCCCCACCAGGTTTCCATGGGTATGCTTGCAGTAAAGGGAATGGTTGTCTCTCTGTCCTCCTTTCAGATCTTTTTCCAGATTTGGAAATCTCTGCTTTTTTTGCATGTTCTTTGGTCTCTGAGGTCTTTTCTTGGCAGCATCTTCAGTGTCTCCATGATTTTCACAACCATGGGGTCCTTTAAGTTTGTGCCCTGGATTCATCTTGTTTTCCTTTACAGCAAAACATACAGATTTCCTGGAATCACCCTCTACTTTTTGTTTCAGAGTAATATCTTAATATATAAGTAATTCTTTTTTTAAGCTTTGTTGAGAAAATACAAAAAATTGCATGCATTTAATATATACATTATGATGAGTTTGGATGTATGCATATACCTGTGATACTATCATTACAACCAAGATACGAATCCTATCATCACCTCCAAAAACTTTGTGTTCTTTCTGTGTGTGTGTGTTTTGGTAAGAACCCTTAGCATGAGATCTATCCTCTTAACATGTTTTAAACTGTGCCACAGCATAGTTTTTAACTAGAGGTGCCATGTTCCACAGCAGATCTGGACACCCTCTACTTCTCACTATCCTCTGTGCCGTCTTCTGTTTCTCTAGAGCTCTTCCTCCATCTATTCTGTCTGACCTGCAGACTGATCTCTTTGACTCTGGCCCTTGTCCTTTATTATCTGTCAAACACACTCTTGAAAAGCAATTTTCCTCTGGCACCATCTTAATCACATGATGGTGGTCAAGACTATTAACTTGATTCAGAAACTATTAATAATTTCTCATCTTCAAAAATTTCTTTTAATAACTGCTTCTACTAGATAGGCTTTTCTACATAATTTCTCCTTCTTCCCTTGATCCCTCATTTCATCTCTCTCTCAGCCACCTTGCTACCACCTTAATGTAATACCCAATAATGTGGTCCACTCAACAGGCAATTTCTTGTGTAATGTTGACAAAGCTTTGTGAATATATTGAGGCTGTTAAACTATACTCCGATATTTGTTAAGTAATTCCCCTACATACAGAAGATATTGAATTAGTAATTTAATTAAATTATTATTTGCAATTGTCCATTGTACCATTGTGTGGTGTTTGTCCATGTAAATGCAGTCTATTGAGATTGTAATCTCTTTAGTGCAGGAATAGTGGTTGACTTGTTTCATAGTGCCATTTACTTATGGGGCCTTTATAAATAATCCCAAGTCATGAGAGTAAGTGTTGTATGTGAAATTTGTAGACTAGCAAAGTTTTATTGTTCTTGGTGAATCCTGAGAAGCAGTAAGCTCTGGGACAGATTTCTTTACAGTGGAAATTATGAATATAAAGTTTCCTTGGCATAAGAGCTATTTGTCCTCATTTCTCCAACTGATAAAGCAAATAAATATGACTGGGGCTACTTTTGAAATTTGCTAAGATCGCAGGATTCTCTATTTAGAATCACTTAGGTTACAAAGAATGCATTATGTATGCTTTCATGTTTATTGACCTTAACACATGGTGCCTTAGCTGCCTAGAATAAATCCCTTATTGACATGACTGTTGTTTGGATTAGTAAATTAGGGATTACCAAAGCTAACATGGATTTTACCAGGTACCATGTTGAATAAACTTCAAGGCTAGCATGAATTTCCTAGATGAATTAATGGTCAAAAAGTTTTTCTATAGGTATGTAATGTCAGTTATGAATATACAAATCCCTCTATCCTTCTTCCCCTTCCTCCCTCCTTATCTCTACTTCTACTAGATTAAGAGGCAGAGTTGGATACTTTGTTTTTTTCACACCAGTTTTATGGTGCTGCTTGGCCTAGCATGTCCTCAAAAGGAAGCATGATATAGGTATAAAGACCTTGATTATAAATTCCTTGTGGATGGATTTAGGAGCTATCTATGCATGTAGTTGTATTCAACCTAATATATCGTGACAGAGAATATTGGAATTTCAAATCTATGATTATAAGCTTACATTCTCTCCAGCCCACTTGTTTATTAAGGTATAATGTACAAAGGTAAAATTGACCATTTTAGTGTATAGTTCTACAAGTTTTGGCTAATATGTAAGTCATGTTACTACCACCACAACTAAGACATAAAATAGATCCATCATTCCAAAGATTCTTTTATGCTTTTTTATAGTCAAACCCTCCTTATACACCCACTGGTAACCACTGAACTGTGAACCTGTATTCTGCCTTTTCAAGAATGTCATATAAATGGAATCATACAGTCTGTAACCTTTTTTTATTTAGCGTATTGCATTTGAGATTCACTCATGTTGCTGAATGTATTAATTCTTCCCTTTGTATTGCTGTGAGGTATTCCATTGTATGATATACCAGTTTGTCTCTCCATTCAGAAGCTGAATTTTCAGTTTGTGGCAATTATGAATAAAGCTGTTATGACTACCCAGGCTTAAGTTTTTGTGTGAATATACATTTTTATTTCACATGGGTGATGAAATGGAGTGGAATTGCTGTGTCATACGGTAAGGCATGTTTAGCTTTATAAGAAACAAACTGTTTTCCAACTGTTTGTACTGTTTTGCATTCACATCAGCCATGCATGAGTTGTAGTTACTCTGAATCCTTACCAGCATTTAGCATTATCAAATAAAAAAAAATATTTTTTAGCTATTTTGATAGCCATGTAATAGTATCTCATTGTGATTTTAATTTTCCTAATGACTAATGATGTGGAACATCTTTTAAAGTGCTCCACCCCACATATCTTTTTTGGGGAAGTCCTGTTTAAATTTTTTGCTCATTTTTAATTGGGTTATTTGTTTTCTTATTGTTATAAGTTTTGAAACCTTTTTATATTTTCTGTTTACAAGTCCTATATCAGGACTTTTTATTTTTTATTTTTATTGTTATGTTAATCACCATACATTACATCATTAGTTTTTGATGTAGTGTTCCATGATTCCTTGTTTGTGCATAA
>NW_027698658.1:0-348 GCF_054177405.1 Leptonychotes weddellii | reverse complement strand
CAGCAAGTCCGGTTTGGGAGAAAGCCAGGGAGCCGGTAGCTCCCTAGCTCCACCCGGGCACACAGCTGCACAGGCCTGGGTGCTCAGGGCAGTGTCAGGGGCACCAGCCTGCAGCCCCCGGCTGTTGGCACAGCACCTGGGTCTCTCAGAGGCCATCTTATCCAGCCCCTCAACGACACGGATTCCCGCAGAATCGCACACCCTCTGCAGGGGACACCCGGGGAGGCTCTTTTTGTGCCAGGCACTGTTCTAGGTCCTTCCTTCTGGCAACCTTGAGGGGTAGGAACGACTTCTCTTGGTATTTTACAGATGGAGAAACTGAGGCAGGGGACATGACTTGGCCAGGGT
>NW_027698657.1:0-348 GCF_054177405.1 Leptonychotes weddellii | reverse complement strand
GATACAAAGACAGGGATATGCACAGAGATAAGAATGTGGTTAGAAATATGGATATAGGGCGCCTGGGTGGCTCAGTCGTTAAGCATCTGCCTTCGGCTCAGGGCTCCCTGCTCTGCGGGAGCCTGCTTCTCCCTCTCCCACTCCCCCTGCTTGTGTTCCCTCTCTCGCTGTCTCTCTGTCAAATAAATAAAATCTTTTTAAAAAAATATGGATACAGCGTAGATATATATGCGGATACAGGTAAGGATGTAGACGCAACTGTAGACAGAAAGAGGCATAGATAGTATAGTGGGGTGAAGGACGACCCCTCAAAATATGTACACATCGGGGCACCTGGGTGGCTCAGTC
>NW_027698656.1:0-348 GCF_054177405.1 Leptonychotes weddellii | reverse complement strand
GGGTACAGAAAACACATTTAGGAGCTTTATTTAGTAAAGAATTCTAAGTGGAATTTGCACTGAGGAGGTAGATTAGTAAAAAAGTAACAAGGTTTATTTCTAAAGCTTTCTAGGCTTTAAAGTCCTTATCTCTACTTTAGTGATAAGGATTTCTTTCTTTCTTTCTTTCTTTCTTTCTTCTTTCTTTTTCTTTCTTTCTCCTTCTTTCTTTCTTCTTTCTTTCCCCTTCCTTCCTTCCTTCTTTCTTTCTTTCTTTCTCCTTCCTTCCTTCCTTCCTTCTTTCTTTCTTTCTTTCTTTCTTTCTTTCTTTCTTTCTTTCTCTTTCTTTCTTTCTTTCTTTCTTTCTTT
>NW_027698655.1:0-348 GCF_054177405.1 Leptonychotes weddellii | reverse complement strand
CATGAAGAAATGTTAATGACACAATGATAAATGAAAATAACACCTTTGCTTCTCACTGCTCCTGAAGCTACAAGTACCAAATGCCCTCATACAAATTTTAGAAAATAATCCCTTTTAATTTTTGCAAACCTATTTATTCCAACCCTCCCTTTTTTGTTTTTTGTTTTTTTGGTTTTTTGGTTTTTTTTTTTTTTTTTTTGATTCAGCCATGACTCCAGTGAGCCTGGGTCTATTACTAGAGATTCTAATTGAATAAATCTGGGATAAACTTGGGGATCTGTCTTTAAAGAAAAAAGTTCTCAGGGTTCTAGTGTGAAGCAAAATTTGGAAAATCCTAGAAACAGATTT
>NW_027698654.1:0-348 GCF_054177405.1 Leptonychotes weddellii | reverse complement strand
TTAGTTTGCTTAGCATACTACCCTCTAGGTCCATCCATGTTGTTGCAAATGGCAGGAAGAACTCATAGTTCTTGGTACTGAGTTGTCACTACCAAAAAAAAAAAAATCCAATTTAAAAATGGGCATAGGACCTGAATAGATATTTTTATAAAGAAGACATACAGATGGCCAACAGACACATGAAAAGATGCTCAACATCAATCATCATCAGGGAAATGCAAATCAAAACCTCGATGAAATATCACCTCACACCTGTCAGAATAGCTAGTATCAAAAAGACAAGAACTAACAAGTGTTGGCAGGGATGTGGAGAAAAGGAACCCTCGTGCACTGTTGGTGGGAATGTAA
>NW_027698653.1:0-348 GCF_054177405.1 Leptonychotes weddellii | reverse complement strand
TCCCTCGGGGCTGTTTGACTGGACACCCCAGGGTTCTGCATCTGGGCAGCCAAGTGGAGGGAAGGAGGCGTGAGGCTCAAGGTTTGTGTCCCCAGCACCCCCAGGGCTGCTGTGCATTCTGTCCCGTGCCTGATACCACCTAGGGACGCTTGTCACACTCTCCAGGCTCATTAGAGAATACTGGCATTTTCTGAGCACCTGCTACATGCCAGGCTCCAGGCTGGCTGCGTAACTACAGAGCCATAATCGCGTGGGGTCACTGTTAGTTTCCTCAGTTGACACATGAAGTCCAGAAAGGCCAAGCTCCGTTGCTCAAGACAAACAGTAGAAAACGGAGCTAACGACTGC
>NW_027698652.1:0-348 GCF_054177405.1 Leptonychotes weddellii | reverse complement strand
CCTATAGTTTAAGTTAGCTAATGTGGCAATGTCCTCCATATTAGACTTATATTCTGTATTACACAGATCTAAGGTTTTTTATTTTTATATAGCTTATTCTCCCAAGAAGATCTTGAAGACTATGGCTCCTATTCTACTTTTGCTGCCTCTTCCATAGGAGTTAGTATGAATTATGCATATTATAAAGACTCACTAGATGCCAAATGATAGAATTCTTCTTAGAAAATTAAGTCTAGGTTTATGAGGAAGGATGTATTGATGAGGTTGCTGGAGAGACAGACATTCCTGAAAAGAATGTATAAACAAAGATGAAGGACTCAGAGCATTGTTAAAAGTTGTTTAAAAATG
>NW_027698651.1:0-348 GCF_054177405.1 Leptonychotes weddellii | reverse complement strand
TCTCTTCATTATTTGCCAGTTGATTAAAAATATATACATATAGGGACACCTGGGTGGCTCAGTCGGTTAAGCATCTGCCTTTGGCTCAGGTCATGATTCCAGGGTCCTGGGGTCGAGCCCCACATCAGGCTTCTTGCTCAGCAGGGTGCCTGCTTCTCCGTCTGCCGCTCTCTCTCTCTGACAAATAAATAAATAAAATCTTTAAAATATATATATATATATTTAGGGGCGCCTGGGTGGCTCAGATGGTTAAGCGTCTGCCTTCGGCTCAGGTCATGGTCCCAGGGCCCTGGGATCGAGCCCCGCATCGGGCTCCCTGCTTGGCAGGGAGCCTGCTTCTCCCTCACC
>NW_027698650.1:0-348 GCF_054177405.1 Leptonychotes weddellii | reverse complement strand
GGTCTGCTTCCCCCTCTGCCTTCTTCCCTCTCATGCTGTCTCTCATTCTCTCTCTCTCAAATAAATAAAATCTTTAAAAAAAAAAAAAATAATACTCTATTGCATATCTGAAAGTTGCTAAAAGAGTAGGTCTTAAAAGTTCTCACAAGAAAAAAAAATTTGTGTGGCAATGGATGTTAATTACTTATTGTGATTATTTCACAATATACACAAACAGTAGAATTATTATGTTGTATACCTGAAACTAATGTTATATTGTCAATTATACCTCAATTAAAAAAAAAAACACTTTTTGGGGTGCCTGGGTGGCTCAGTCGTTAAGCGTCTGCCTTCGGCTCAGGTCATGAT
>NW_027698649.1:0-348 GCF_054177405.1 Leptonychotes weddellii | reverse complement strand
TAAAAAGGAACAGTCAGAATAAAAGTCTTGAAATTTAAAGAAAAGGAGAGGGAGGGGCACCTGGGTGGCTCAGTTGGTTAAGCGACTGCTTTCGGCTCAGGTCATGATCCTGGAGTCCCGGGATCGAGTCCCGCATCGGGCTCCCTGGTCGGCGGGGAGTCTGCTTCTCCCTCTGACCCTCCCCCCTCTCATGCTCTCTCTATCTCATTCTCTCTCTCTCAAATAAATAAATAAAATCTTTAAAAAAAAAAAAAAGAAATGGGTGGGAGCCCTGTAATACCGACCAGGTATCTCACATGTCCCTGCCCCAGGAGCTGGAGAGGAGGTGATACTCCTGTGACATAAGCC
>NW_027698648.1:0-6465 GCF_054177405.1 Leptonychotes weddellii | reverse complement strand
CATGACCTGAGCCGAAGGCAGTCGCTTAACCAACTGAGCCACCCAGGCGCCCAAGGCTAATTTTTAAATACTCATTTTACGCAACAAATAAAATATAATGCCCATGCTGATGCTGCCAAGCCTGTTTAAAATCTTTCACGTGGGCGCCTGGGTGGCTCAGTTGGTTAAGCGACTGCCTTCGGCTCAGGTCATGATCCTGGAGTCCTGGGATCGAGTCCCACATCGGGCTCCCTGCTCAGCAGGGAGCCTGCTTCTCCCTCTGACCCTCCCGACCCTCCCCCCTCTCATGTGCTCTCTCTCTCTCAAATAAATAAATAAAAATCTTTTTAAAAAAATAAATAAATAAAATAAAATAAAATCTTTCACGTGCCCCACTGTGTATACCATGAAATTCAAATGGAAGAGTACAGAAACCCAAGTTCCCCAATATACAACCCCAATTTGTCCCTCACATATCCTACACTCAATCAAACCAGACTGCATACCATTTGATCTTACTTGGATGGCCCACACATTCCCAATCACTCACAAATAATAAAATCTTAACCTCTCTTCAAAGCCTAAAATCAGGGGTGCCTGGATGGCTCAATCGGTTAAGTGTCTGACTCCTGATTTCGGTTCAGTTCATCATCTCAGCATCATAGATGGAGCCCTGCTTCGGGCCCCCGCCCTGGGCATGGGGCCTGCTTAAGATTCTCTCTTTCCCTCTCTTTCTGCCCCTCCCGTCCCTCCTCCACCACCCCCCATCCCACTCTCTCTCTCTAAAAAAATAAAAAACAAAAACAAAATCTAAATCAACCATCCCCTCTTCTATCAAGCATTACTACCTTCAGGAATCAGAACTCAAGTTTATTTTTGTGTATACAACATTTGTACCTTTATGCTGATTTTCACATTTATTTATTTCCCTTATTATCCAGCAAGCACCTGGTAAACTCAGAAGACAAGACTTATCTTAGACATAGTCATCTCTCTCTCTCTCTCTCTCTCACACACACACACACACACACACACACAGTGTTGGATTTTATGTTGAATATAATAGATGTATCTTTAGGAAGTGGGAATTTGAACCTCACTATTCAAGTGTTTCAAGGTTTTCAATTCCAATTTCTCTCCCCAAACCCTATTTTTGAAAACTCATGTAATCTCTGATTTTTTTTCCCTATGCACTGGTGCCCAAACAAATGAAAGCAAGTCAATCATCCTTGAAATCCATGTTTCATAATGACATCATAACATTCTGATAGTTGCACTTGCAATATGCATTATTTGAAATATTACACAATGACAAAAGGTTACTATTACACATTCAGTAACTCCTTAAAATATATTTGCATTTTACTAGCCACAGTGGTATCTGCATGTAGAAATTGTGAGAGTCTGGTTATTCTACCCAGCAAAGTTTGGCTTGGTCCACAGTGTTAACCCAGGGACATCTTGCAATAATTCCCTCCTTATTCTCGTCCACTCAGACTGTGACCTACTACTGTGAATGTCAATCAAGTAGCTATTGCTTGGCCTAATTTCTAACAACCAACTTTACTTCCAAACTTGCCCTTGAATGAGGAAAGGAAGAAAGCTCTATCCAAGACCAAACCAACAGCAGGACCTCACTTCTGATTAGATGTTTCAGAATATAGAAGAAGTGGGACTGAAATTGGCTTTAAGGTTTCCAGGCCAACTATCCGAGAGAGTAGAGATACTATAACCAAAATAGGGCCTAGAGGAAGGGAAGTCAGATTTGGAAGGGCATGAGGTCAGTTTAGCAGTCACTGACTGAGATTTTGTGTTGAGTTGTTCAGGAAGCAATTGGAAATACAGGCGTGGAGGTCAGCACGACCAGGGACAGAGATCTGAAAAACATCTGCGAAGAGCACAGGAGTCACAGGAGTGGAGGAGCTGAAGATGCAGAAGAAGTTCAGGAAGGAACTGGAAATACCATATTTCAAAGGCACGTGGAGAAAAAGTAAGGGCATACAAGAGAACGTAGAGTAAGAAGGGGACTAGAATTTACTGAGCACTACCAGGGACAAGGACAGACACTTTACACATGCAACCTCACTTAAGCCTCATCATTTGCTCTGGTTGTGGCCATTGTCAGTTACACCCACTGTGTATGCAAAGGACCTGAGAATTCTGGTGCCCACTGCCACAGATCGAAGGCTGTATTCATCACGGAGGAACCAGGAGAGTTCATGAAGAAAGTCAGAGATCAGAATTTCCAACAGTCAAGAAAGGTGTCAGGGAGGAGGAGGCTTAGGAAAGGAAGAGCCTGACATTGCCAATGTCAAAGGTGTCTGTAACCTTTGAGAACAGTAGCAGGGAAGTGGTGTGAGTGGAAGCTTAATGGCAGGAATGGTCCAGCTGACAAGTCACAATGAATCAAAAAGTTAGCTAACAGCAGCTATGCAATGACCAATCTAGAAATACATAAAGACAACAGACTGCTATTACAACAAAGCTCATATTACCAGAATTTAAATCCAATAAACGCCCATCCCAGAACATGGCTCAAGCAAGTCCCCCACACTTCATTTACTTGTGTTTCATTTCAGGAATTTTACCTTCTGAGAGTTCAATCACATTCTTAATATCTTAACTCAAAAGCCAATACCCCTTGCTATAAGTTAAAGGTGATATTAAAATTAAATACTAAGAATTTTTTTTAAGCTGTCTATGACCATCTGTCTATGACTTGTTTAAGGATCAATGTATATCTTAATAACTTTACTTAAGACAAGAAGATACAACATACAAGAAATTTGTACTTGGGGTGCCTCAATGGCTCATTCGGTTGAGCGGCTGACTCTTGGTTTCGGCTCAGGTCATGATCTCTGGGTCATGAGATCGAGCTCTGGGCCGGCTCCCTGCTCAGCAGGGAGTCTGCCGGGGATTCTCTCTCTCCCTCTCCCTCTCTCTAAATAAATAAGTATAAATATAAATATAAATTAAATTAAATAACAATCGTATTTTTATAATTCTTTTAAGTTCCCAAAAGTGTGCTATCTCATCTTATTTACCCGGGATAAATGCTAGGGAAAGGAAAAAAAAAAAAAAAAAGGACAAATTTCCTAAGTCCATAAATATGTAATTTTATAACCTTCTGAAAGAGCTTACTATTTTCAATAGTCACCAAATTCCATGCCAATGGTAGAAATTTCTATTTCATAAAAGAATGCGATAAAAAGTGATGATGTAAACTAGCCCAATCTGTCAAGTAACTGGCATTCACCACAGCCTCAGGGCAAAGCGGCTGCAAGCCACCCGTCCCCTGCCCTGTGTACCCCAAGAGGACATTCATTATGCTGCGTGACACCTACCATTTAGGCGGATGCAAATGGGGACTAGACTCAATGTGCAATGTATATATTAAGTTAAAAGGTTAATTTTCTGACTCGTGGTCTGGATATTAGAGCTGTGAAGGAAAGCGAGTCATCGTATGTTCCCTGAATTAGCTTTCAGTGAAACAAGATGAGGGAGGGGAGCAAGGGATATGTCTTCTGTTTAGCTCCATTAGTTCCAGCAGTGGGGATGCTCCCAGTAACACCTGTGCTGCCTGTCGGGGTGGAGGCGTGGTGGCCAGGCCCCCGCCTGGATGTCAGGCTGCGATGGAATGACCCAGCTGCCACACCCAGCGGGGTGGGACCCCTAACCCTCAGCTGTGGCCCCCTCTGTGAAATGGGGACATGATGTGAAGAACAATGGGAAATGGGCCACAAAGGACTTGGCCGGGAACTTAAAATATGCTGCCATTCAGTTGCCCTGAGGTCGTCCCCACGAAACGAAAACTTAGAGCCTATATCCTCCACGTAGAAGGGTTTCCTCCCGAAATGGAGATCCCCTGAAAAAAAAATGTTGCCAAGAAAAGAGGCTAGGAGCGGACAAGGGAGAAAAATCCAATAGAGTATTTTTAGGCACTGTGTCCCCATTAGTGCTGGATATTGCCTCTGATCCTATTGCAACTCTGAATTAGATACTGTTCTTCCTATTTTATTTTCTAGATGACAAAACAAAGGTTCAGCAAAGGTCCCAACTAGTTAAATGGCCAAAGTGTGGGTCAGATTGAGGTTTATCACATTCCAAATATAGTTACAACTAATATTTATTGGATGGTTATAGCTCAGCACTTTACATAATTTTACTAAATACTTAAGATGATCTTACCAATAAAGAAATACATTCTATTTTAAACTAGGGAAACTGAGGTAAGCAGAGTTAATCAGCTGCTTGAGAACACCTGGCTGCTAAGTTGGAGTCAGTGTTTGAACAAAGCAGTATAATTCCAGAACCACTGCATAAAATACACACATGCCTCCCAAGGATCTGTCTTTCCCCTAGGTGCTCAGAGAAGAGGGTTCACGGTCAAGAAAAATTCACACACACACACACGTGTTTAAATTGAGAAAAGGTATTAAAGTCCCAGTCTACTCGTTTGTCTTAGAACAACATAAGAGAATAAATTAGAATGGTGTGGAAATCAAGTGAATTCAACATGTCCCATTTCTCTCAGTTCAGAAGATTTTTATTAAAAAATGTGTTCTACACCTCAATGACAAGTGTCTCTGATTAACGTCCATGTGCACCTGCCCAGTCTCTCATGGGAAAACAGAAAGAGAAAGGGAACAGAAAAGGAGAAATACAAAACCCTGCCAAGAGGTAGCGGAAATGAATAGACATATTCCATCAAAGGCACCCTGGACAGACCTTCATGGTCTCCAGATTCAGGACAATGACCCATCCCCACAGGATGGGGGGGTCCTCACCTGACATGAGGCCCTGACCCTCCACCCTCATTCCCACCTGGATATTTACAGCCAGGTGTGGTGGCCCCCAGCCTGAACAAGAGATCCTCATGGGTCTGCTCAACACTCAGATGTGCTCAGAGCAACTGTACCTGGAAGCCCATTCTTTCTGAGGACCACCTTAACAAACCCTCCATAAGGATTCAGAGCCAAGGAGGCCTGGATCGGTCCTGAAGACATTCATGGCCTATAGTTACTCCACAACAGCCCAATGTGGTAGCTACGATTATTATTACCTTTTTTACCAAAGAGAAAATGGAAGCACCAAAGAGATGAAGTCACCTGGCTAAGTAATGGGTGGGGCAGGGTTGAGACTGAGGCTCTCTAACTCCAGAGCTCACGGTGTTGCCCTGCAAACCCCTTCTTTCAATATTCCTCCAGTTTCTGAGGCTCATGAGCTGAGACAAAGAAATTCTCTCACATATTAAAGTTGTGTCCGTATCTTTCCCAAGCCTCATCCCCACCCAACTACTCCCTATTTCCCCTCCCCCTCCCTTCCCCGCATAGAACACAAACCTTATCTGTGGTTTAAAACACTGAGCTGGGCCTGTCCTGTTCACTCTTGTGTAAATGCAGCAAGATTCCTGATATAGTGGCCTGTAATCCCTCGTAAAAGTCTGATAAGAGTCTCTTAGGTGAAGAGAGTAAACATATTAGCTTTACAGCAGAATGTACTCATCGAGTTAAAAATACACAGACTAAAGAAGAAAGAGTGGCCAGCATAAAACAGCAACGAAAATAATCCCAATTTCAGGCTGGATGACCACCTTCACAGAAAACACACATAAACCACTGGATGCATTAACAACCACAAAGAAATCAAAGAGCCGATTACACTGTTTTACCTGCGCGCCCACCCACATCTTCCAGCCACCTTTGCTCACTTTATCCTTATTCCCTCTCAACCCCCAAGGTCAAGCCTGAGCTCCTTTTTCATTTAATATTAATATTATATTTAAATATAATTTTATTTATATTTATTTCTTATTACATTTATTTTATAATTATTTATTTTATTATATTTACTTTATAAATAAAAATCATATTTAATACTATTATCTGCTTCTTGGAGTGCTGATCTGCAGATCATTTTCACCAACAAGACCTCCTTTAATAAACTGAATCATCAACACAACCCAGAGAAGTGGGACTTCTCCCATCTGCCAGATTGGGAAACTTGAGCTTCAGGGAGGTTACCCCGCCAGCAGAGCAGGAACCTGAGCTGATTGGAAATGCGGTGCAGCTCAAATTCTGCCATTTTCAACCCCTCTGAGGTGGCGCCCGCCTCTCACATCCTTCTTTCTCTATCCTAGCCTTCTGGTCCTGTGCTCTTCTGTGCCATCACCGAATGTGTGACATTCCACAATTTAAAATAGTTCTCAAATAGTCACACAACTAAAGGCAGGCTCTCAGCCTCTGTCAGAAACACCCCTCTGATACAACCAGATAAAGAATCAAATCAGAATGTGCAGCCTCAAATAAATTAAAAGCAGAGAGTATTAAAAAAAAAATTCTAGGGCGCCTGGGTGGCTCAGTTGGTTAAGCGACTGCTTTCGGCTCAGGTCATGATCCTGGAGTCCCTGGATCGAGTCCCGCATCGGGCTCCCTGCTCGGCAGGGAGCCTGCTTCTCCCTCTGACCCTCCCCCCTCTCATGTGCTC
>NW_027698647.1:0-14541 GCF_054177405.1 Leptonychotes weddellii | reverse complement strand
AAGTTTGCCCCCTTTGCCGTCTGTAGGCGCACAGCTCATTCCCGCTGTTGTGGGACCACGACCACTGTCCGTCCACAGAGCTTTTCCATCTTCCCAACTGAAGCTCTGTCCCCATGAATCGCTGACTCCGCGCCCGCCCCCGCCCCTGGTGACCTCCATCCACCTTCTGTCTCCAGGGATCTGACAGCTCGAGGGACCTCGAGAAGCGGAATCCCGCCGTATTTGTCTTCCTGCCACAGGCTTATCTCCCCGAGCGCGATGCCCTCTGGGCCCACCCCTGTGGGATCACACGTTGGCCTGTCCTCCCCATTAGGGCTGAACACTGGTCCACTGCATGGACAGACCACACTTTTCCCTTCATCTGCCGATGGACACATGAGCTGCTTCCACCTTTTGGTGGCTGTGGATGGTGTGGCTGTGAGCGTGAGTGTGGAAATATTTAAAAGGTATACTTTTTTTTTTTAAGATTTTATTTAATAGAGAGAGAGACAGCGAGAGAGGGAACACAAGCAGGGGGAGTGGGAGAGGGAGAAGCAGGCTTCCCACTGAGCAGGGAGCCCGATGTGGGACTCGATCCCACGACCCTGGGATCATGACCTGAGCCAAAGGCAGTTACTTAACCAATTGAGCCACCCAGGCACCCCTAAAAGGTATACTTTTAAGAAGAAAAAAAACATCTACAAGCAGTGTGAATGTAACACCATGGTGATAAGCTACCTGGGTAAATATTATCACAGGGCTTCTCCAAAGTGTCTATGTGTAAAATGATGGTGGTTTCTTCCCAGTTCCAATCCTCCCTCCACAGCTCCTGAAGTGCTCTAAACTGAGATCTCTGCTGAAACTGGTTCCTTCCCTTTCTTGGAGCAAGCAAACTTTCCCTACTGTATTAACTTCCTACTGCTCCCATAATAAATTACCACAAACTTAGCAGCTTAAGGTAACAGGAACTTACTCTCCTACGGTTCTGGGGGTCGAGTCTGAAATGAGCTTTACAGGCTAACATCGAGGACTTGGCAGCCCTGCTCCCTTCTGGGGGCTCAAGGGGCGGCCATTCCCAGTCCCTGGCCCCCTGGCTGCTGGCACTCCTCAGCTTGTGGCAGGGCACCCCGTCTCTGCTTCCATCACCACACCACCACTCCTCTCTGCACTCAAATCCCCCCTGCCTCCCTCTTCGAAGCCCTCCAGGGATCACCGTGAAGGCCCACCAAGAACACCCCACCTCAACACCCTCAATCTCACCACGCCAGCAAAGTCCCTTCACCGTTCCAGGAATTAGGACCTGGATCTCTCTGGGATATCAGCTTACCACACCCACCTTACATTTTTTTTCAAATAACCGTTTGTTGGTTTGTTTTAAGATTTTATTTATTTATTTGAGAGAGAGAGAAAGAGAGCATGAAGCAGGCTTCCCGCTGAGCAGGGAGCCCGACGCAGGGCTTCAGCCCAGGACCCCAGGATCATGACCTGAGCTGAAGGCAGATGCTTCACTGCCAGAGCCACCCAGCCTTCCCTCAAATAACTGTTTCATTGAGATATAACTTCTACCCTATTGTTTTAAATCAATTCACTCTACTTTGAACAAATTCAGCTTATCTAAATGCTGATTTTAAACCTCTATTCTCACCCTTATTTGGGGGGCACTGACACGCTCATATTGTTCACATTAATCAGATAGTGGTTTTGAGCATAACTCTCAATGAACTTCTACAGTAAGATACGTATAGGATTTTAGTTCAGGCTCTGATGAACATCAGCCATGTTAACTTTAACTTCATGTCATAAATGTGTACTTTTTTCCTGGGGCTAATCTTCACATAGAGAATTTTCTTTCTCTAGAATGCTTCTGAAAATATAATGGAATAAATGGGAAAATTATACTAAATACTGTTGCACTCTACGGATACAGTGCATCTAAAGCAATGAGAAAACACCTGGGGTCTGGTCCACTTTGCTCACTGCCGCATCCCCAGGGCAAGAATAGTAGCACCTGGCCTTGGCCCACAACAGGTGCTCAAGAAAATGCACTCAGGGAAGAGAGGGATCCATCACAGCAACGAGACGCTGGAAGCAGCAGGGGGATGCTCGTCAAGAGACTCGAGTCAGTTTATCACTACCGTGGAACTGACTGTGGCCAGCACAAAACGTGTCCCACAAGAACACCAGCTTCTCCTGGAGTGAGTGGCTGCCCAGAGTCCACCTTATGTCTATCTCCCTTTTACGGTGACAGACCCCCACCTCCCCACTGAGCCCCATGCTCTGCCTCAAGGAAAGGCCTCTCTCTCTCTCCCCTCTGGAAGAAGAGGAATCCCAGAGCCACCCTGCAGGGCAGCCTGCCTAAGGAAGATGCCAATCACAGAAGTCCAGACTCAGAACGGCACTCCTTGGTGCAGAATGCTTCTGCACCTCCTTGGCGCAGAATACGGCCCAGCACATCGTGAGCAGTCACTGAAGATAAGCTCCTAAACCACTATAATCAGGACGTGGTACAAATAGTCGCTTTGTTTCCAAGGAAGGTATATACAACAGCAGCAAAGAACCAGGAAGAAATGCACACATCTCAGGGCTCTCTAGCAGACACGGACCCTGGGAACACAGCAAAGCCTTTAATGCGAGTACCCGTATATGACTAGATAAGAACAGACACAGCTACATGTGTCATCTGAAACAGAGAAAACCACGACTGTAAGGTAGCCAACCACCCCCAGCCTCGACACTGACCCCTTTGCGTGTGCCGGGCGTTTACATCCTGAGGTGTCGAATGGAATGGGTGCGTGCCGAGGAACGGACCCAGTCTTTCCTGCGGCCCCCTTGGGTCTCCCGCCAGAACTTTGCTCTCCACAGGGGGCCCAGGACAAGGCCAACAGCTGCCTGGACCCACGCCCACAGTTCAGCCCCCTGACTGGGGATGGTACCCCTCAGCTCTTGTGCCCAACACCAGATCAGATCAGTGACTCCTGTGTAGTTTACAGGTGGTTTTTGTTTTAGTTTTTTTGAGATTTGGTTTCATCTAAAAGTGACAGTTCCTAGACTGGAACAGTGTCTAGGATCCAATCTTTAGAGGACTAAAAGAGAGGACTAAAAAATTCCAGAAGCTCTAAAATGCTGACCATGAACCTTGGAGTGTCAGACCACCACTGCCAAATAAAGTTAACTATAGAACTGACCCAACGTCTATGACAATGTTTTGTTGTTTGTTTTTTTGATTATCAAGAAATCACTCGACAGTGGAGAAAACATTTAAGTCGGCATAAAATGAACGTTCTTTGGGTTCTCATTCCGTTCAACATCATCCTGTTTTTCTGTCTTCAGCTTCTGCATGCTGCTCTTTAAAAGCAAACTGTTAAACCAAAACAAAGTCAGTATTTATTCATTATTTAATGATATAGATCAATGGCCTATTTCTGAAAATTATTAAAAAAAGTAACACAATAGAAAGGAATTCTACCGAAACTCGTGCCATTTTTTAGGTTTTCCTCCCTAAGATTTTAGAGGGTGCCTGAGCTGAACCCCACATCACAGGTGAAAAAATGGGGTCTGCAGGCCAGCCCGCTCCACACTGTGACACAAGACACATGTGCACGGAGACACTTGCTCACTAGCACTTCCGAGGGACATCAGTTCACATACAGTCACAAGAAAAATGCAAATCAAAACACTGATACCCCATTTTCCCTGCATCAGGTTGGAAATACTTTCCTAGAGGACAATTTGGTCACCCAAAACAAACAAACAAAAAAAACCAAACACCAACTTTTTAAAATCCTTTAAAATCTCTATCTGCTCCCCCAGCAATCCCATTTTTAAGACTTTAAGGAAATAATAAAGGTTGTGCTTGAAGATTCAACTACGGGAAAGCTTGTAACACAGAAAAGTGAAAACCTAACATACCGAAGACAGAGAATTCATCAAATTCCAGCAGAGTCGTTCAAATGATGGAAAACTAGCCTCTAAAATCATGTTGTAGATATATGGTCACTGAAAGAGGCTGACAATATACTGATTTAGAGTAGGTTAAAACTGTAAGTTAATTAGGACTCTGGTTTTGTTCATCTCTCATATAAATGATAACTTAAGGGGTGCCCCAGTGGCTCAGGCCGTTAAGCATCTACCTTCGGCTCAGGGATCGAGGCCGCATTGAGACCCCCGCCCGGCAGGGAGCCTGCTTCTCCCTCTCCCTCTGCCTCTGCTTCTCCCCCACTCTCCTGTGCTCTCTCTCTCAAAATATTTTAAAAAATAATAATAATAATTTAAGAGCCTAGAAGTATGAAGATTCAGAGTATTAAATGAGATTTGTGTTTTCTCATTTGTTTGCATGTTTTTATTTAAATGAACATTATCTGCCATTTTTTTCCTTTCAAATTTCTTGTTATTGCTTCAAGGGCAATACCAACCAATGAGAACAAGTTCTTTTTGTTTTTTTTTTTTAAGATTTTATTTAAGTAATCTCTACACCCAACATAGGGCTCAAACTTACAACCCCGAGATCAAGAGTTGCATGCTCTTCCAACTGAGGCATCTAGGTGCCCCCCATGAGAACAGGTTCTAGATTCACACATCACAAATGCTAAGATTCCTCCTACTAGAAAGTTCTTTGGTAAAAGAGAAAGCCAAATGCTCTCTAAGCGCTGATTAAGCCTCACTAACTGGTACATCTTATGAAATGTATAAGGCGGGCTCCTTGAAGGGGGTTTTTAAAAATAAAATCACCGGGCGCCTGGGTGGCTCAGCCATTAAGCACCTGCCTTTGGCTCAGGTCATGATCCCAGGGTCCTGGGATCGAGCCCCCAATTGGGCTCCCTGCTCAGCGGGGAGTCTGCTTCTCCCTCTCCCACTCCCCCTGCTTGTGTTCCCTCTCTCGCTGTCTCTCTCTCTGTCAAATAAATAAATCTTTAAAAAAATAATAAAAATTTTAAAAATAAAAATAAAATCACCAGGAGGAAAATGTCTGGGACTTGGTGGCCTTTCTTGCCTCACCAGCCAGCATGAACCACCTTGATAAGGAAGAACTCTCACAAAAGGGCTTTTTGTTTCCTACAGCAAAAAAATTCCCCTTGTTTTTCCTGGGTTCTAGTAAAATGACCCAACACAGCCCATGCTGGAATGAAATGACACTGCAAACAACCAGAAGGAGCACGACAAGAATGGGAGGACAGACACCTGCACAGCTCATCTCAGAATCACACCCACAAGAGAGACTGACCACCCATCCCTATGTTCAGAGAGCGACCCGATGAAGCAGCCGGGTGGAATCAGGCTCTTGCCCACAGAGGGTCGCTCATGGGAGCTGCCCTTGAAACCCAAGCACAGATGAAAAACACCTTCTACCAATCACATGTCTGCACTTTCCAGCAGCTCAGCAAAAAGGACCACTCCAGAAGGAGAAATCCGCAACAGCATCCGAACACCTCAAGTGTACCAGAGCTGAGCAGGGGAGACAGCAGCTCCTGCACACAGGCCAGCCTTCCAGAAAGTGATCAAAGGCTCCAGAATGAAAGGGGGAGACCTGTGTAGCCGCACCCACCCTGTCCCCGGAGTTTCTCCTTGAGAAAAGCTAGACAGGGGACAGGACCCAGCAGGCACCCTCCACAGAGACAGTTCCAGGTCCAAATTCAGCCTCTCTCACCAACTGTCTTTCTGGCCCCCTCAGAGCTGTTTGTCAAACAAGGCTCCCAGTCTGAGGTTACAGTCCTCCAATCCCGGGAGGGCTGTGTGCGATGAGACAGGGAATAGGGCTAAAGGAGCCAAAGACCTGGCTTCCATTTGTAGCTTCCACTGCCATCCCCAAACTCGCCCCCAAGACAGAGACCAGCAGGAATATCAACCCACTTCCAAACAGCAGTGTCACATAGGGGGCACACAAGTCAAAACCACATGCCTGATCACCTGTCACTCAAAGACGGTGTTACTCCATTGTGGGAAGAGGGGATGGGGCCTGGGTGTGTGGAGGCAAGCGCAGGTTTGCTGAACGGCAGGACGTCCAAGCCACGCAGGGCAAAGCGCTCCAGGCTGGGTGACAGTGGCACCAACTGTCTGAGTCCCAGCTCACATCAGGGCTCATGTACGTGAAATCAATTTGTGGTGGAAACCACAGAGTGTCAGGAATAAGGGATTATTTTTACTACTATTACAGGACATTTCAAATACATCATTTATTCTGTCACTTGTCTACACATGGGCCTTTAAATTAATCAGCAGCACTTTACTGGGGGGTGGACATGCAGAGAGTGAGATGCATCCCAAGTGAGAACACACTCCCGTTGCCAAGTGAGACTGGGGAAGATTTCATGTCCTGGGGTATGCATTTCTAGAAGATTTGTTTGTTTGTTTGTTTTTAAAGATTTTATTTATTTAATTGACAGAGAGAGAGAGACAGCGAGAGAGGGAACACATGCAGGTGGAGTGGGAGAGGGAGAAGCAGGCTTCCCGCGGAGCAGGGAGCCCGACGCGGGGCTCGATCCCAGGACCCTGGGATCATGACCTGAGCTGAAGGCAGATGCTTAACGACTGAGCCACCCAGGTGCCCCTAAGAAGATTTGTTTTTTTAATAATGGACAAATAAATATGACTTTAGCTATGAGGAATATCAACCCAAGATGATCTTCCTCGTTCTAAAGGAGGCTGGGGGCACCTGGGTGGCTCAGTCGTTAGGCATCTGCCTTCGGCTCAGGTCGTGATCCCAGGGTCCTGGGATCGAGCCCCACATCGGGCTCCCTGCTCCGCGGGAAGCCTGCTTCTCCCTCTCCCACTCCCCCTGCTTGTGTTCCCTCTCTCGCTGTGTCTCTCTCTGTCAAATAAATAAATAAAATCTTTAAAAAAATAAAAAAAATAAAAGGCTGGATGAGGAAGAAGGTGGGTGGGTATGGACGGAGTGCCTATTCTTACCTCCCCATGCCCTGCCTCACCTTTCAGCTCTCCAGCTGTGCCAAGGGGCACAAGGGAGCCTCCTTCCCCATCAACAGATGGCTTCCCCTGATGTGGCTGGTCTCAGGCCCTGACATCCCCAGATTCAGCACACCGCTTTTGCAGAAGGCAGCCTTTCTTCCCTTAAAAGATAAAAAAGCCTCACTGTGTCTTCTGAAAGTCTTTGTGAGGAAGGCACATCTCTGACCTGAGAAACAACAGGCAGGATGCTGGAGGCAAAGCAAGGTGCTCTCTTTCGGCAGAGAACATTCTTTGGGAAATTAAGATGCCAGCCAGGCCTACAGAGAACAACCGCGTTATGTGGTCCTGGGGAAGAAGGGGGAAGAAGGGGGACAGGAAGAGAAAGGAAGGAGGAGGAGGAAGGGGGAGGAAGAGGGAGGAAGAAGGGAGGAAGGGGGAGGAAGTGAGAGGAAGAAGGGGGATGAAGAAGGGGGAAGGGGAGCAAGAAGGGGAGGAAGGGGGAGGAAGAGGGAGGAAGAAGGGGGGAAGAGGGAGGAAGGGGGAGGAAGGGGGAGGAAGGGGGAGGAAGAAGGGGAGGAAGGGGAAGGAAGCTGCCTTGGCCCAACCTCCTCTGTCCTTTTGATTCACACAGACAGCAGTTTCACGCCCAAGATGGAATCCATCCCAAGTGTTTTAAGCCACTTAGTCTTTAATAAGAAGAAAAAGAACACAGAAACTTATGGTCCAAAAACATTTTCCAATTTTGGACACTATCTACAAGCTCACCATGTCATGTAATATATATAAATAACACACTAAAACATATAACACACAACCAAGTAAATGCACCATGTTTTCACAGCATGCCTATATTTAGGGAATGAGAGGATAACACTGAAAATGCTACTCACACCTACAGAACGCGAGATTCCTAGGAGGGAGAATAAATGTTTTTCACACAACAAAAATTAAACAGGAAACAACAAAAGGAAAAATAGAGTCTGATCTGTCAGAGGGTCCTAGATAACCAGACATGGCAAAAACAAACATGCAAAAAGCCACAGACAAGAAACAGAGCCCCCCTTTAAAAGACAGAAGTATTTACTCCTCCCACCCCAATTCAAACAGCCCCAAACCATTAACTCCTAGGAGCGGGGAGAGGTGTTTCCTAATTTCTTTTGGCAACTCCCACAAAAAGCCAGCACAGAACTTAGTACACAGCGGACAACCTGTGGTGCAAACGGCTTCAGGTAACCCCACGTCACCCTAGGGCCAAGTTCTGGAGTGATGAGCCACAAACACACATGCAGTTCATTCTAAAGTTCCCCTAGGGTGTCCGAAAGGGAATTAAAGTCCAAAGAACATGGCTTTGCACACAGTGAGCCCTCAATCACGCTGACTTATTCTTTAAATGAAGAGCACTCTTTAAGGGACACCTGGCTGGCTCAGTTGATAGAGCATGCAACTCTTGATCTCGGGGTTATGACTGCGAGCCCCATGTTGGGTGCAGAGATTACTAGAAAAATAATAGTCAGTAAACTTAAATATATACGTACATATATGTATATATAAAATAAGTAAATAAACAGCACTCCCCAGATGTCAGGAAGGGCTTGAAGTGCTATACCTGCCAGTTCATTGCTCAAAACCACCTAAGAATCAGGTTCCCCTAGGGTCCTCATTTAGAGAGAGGCCTAGAGCAGCTGAGACCTGCCAGGGCCCCTAGCCTATCTTAAAATAACTACCATCCTCTGTCCTTCAGCCTTCCCCCTCTCACTGTCCCCTGCATGCCCCACACCTCCCACTGGACCTTATCATTGGTGTTCTCCCAAGGTCTCCGCTGGTGTCTCTACATGGGCACCACTGGTCACTGCTGGCTGGTTTCCAACACCACTCCCCTCTTTTTCCTTGCCAACAGACCTCAATCCTTCCTTTATTCATTCAATTCAGCAAATATCTAGGAGTGCTACTACATGCCAGGCCTGCTGGGCGCCTTTGCAGCACATGTGTAGGAACGGAGACAGACAGAGATGACAAACAGGAGAATAAGTAAAATATGGAATCTGCCAGACAGTGCTAAGTGCTAAGGAAAAGAGTAAATCAGGGGAGGGAGATCAGAGTGTTGGACAGGAGAGGCCCCAGCAGGGAAGGCTGACTGTCCTCACACTCAAGGTGAATGCTGCATTCCTAACCACCCCCGGGGCAACACTGCTGCTGATCCAGGGACTGCAATTGGGGAAGCACTGCTCAGGCCAACTGTGATGACTCGGCTCCCCACCCCCCACCCCCCACAAACATGGCTAATGAAGGGATGGGGGGTCCATGGGCCTGGGAAACTGCAGGGGAGTTTCTTAAACAGAGACCCAGGGAAAAGATCCCTTTCGGCTGCCACAGCCAGGACCATGAAGAGAATGGCCAGCATGCAGAGCGGAATAGATAGGGCCAGACCAGACAGAACGAGGCTGTCAGGAGTCACCCACCTAGGGCCTGTCCTGCGTGAGATGACACGTCCTTTATTCCTGGAGGCACGGACTGTTCCCCTCCCACTGCTGAACTCAGACTGTATCTCCAGCCGAGGCCTCTTCTCCAGCCCCAGGCCCAGAGAGTACTGCACGACCCATGGTATGTCCAGAAATAGGGCTCCCACCTCCCCACTGCCTCCTCCCATCCCCACACACCTAGACTTGAGACCCAGCAAGGCCCAGGCCCTCCTGCCTCTCCCACACCTACATTCAGCCCAGGAGTCACTCGGTCACTGCACCCCCCCCGCCCCCGCCTTGTGTCTTCTAGCGCGTGCACCCACCCCCTCCACCTCCTCCAAGCAGTGGCTCTCCCCCAACCACTCCTGCCCTCTCCAAACTGAGCCCTTTTTCTAAACAATAGATCCTATCACCTACCCCTACCACTTAAGCCCTTTAACGCGTTCCAGACACTCTGGGACTGCAGGCCCCCGCCCCTCCAGCTCAGTGCCCTCTTTCCTCCCACTCAAGACTCTCCCCACTGCACCTCCACCTAGGACCCCCCCTTCCTCTCCCACCCTTTGCTTCACTAATTCTACTCAGCTTCAGGATGTCAGCTTAAAAGTTACCAGAAAGAAAGAAAAAAAAAAAAGAAAAGAAGATAAGACTCCCCTGAGGGAAACTTCCTAACTAGGTCGGGTTCCCTGTCACACAACCTCAAATAATCTCTGCTTTTCTTTTTTTTTTAAAGATTTTATTTATTTATTTGACAGAGACACAGGAGAGCAGGAACACAAGCAGGGGGAGTGGGAGAGGGAGAAGCAGGCTTCCCGCCTAGCAGGGAGCCCGATGTGGGGCTTGATCCCAGGACCCTGGGATCATGACCTGAGCCGAAGGCAGATGCGCAACGGCTGAGCCCCCCAGGCGCCCGTCTCTGCTTTTCTTTCGCAGCATTTGTATTAGCTTGCAGTACTGGCAATTACTGTGTAAAATCTTAAGAAAGGACGGGAAATGTGCCAGTCTTGCTCACCGTCTGTCCCCAGCACCCGTGACAGTGGCGGGCACACGGAGGGTGCTCCATCGACACCAACACGCGCACACACTGGCCGAGCGGCAAGACGCTGGGCCTGACTCCAAGGCTCCGACACCACCACTGCGTTTCTGTGAACGCCTGCAACATGCAGGTGAGGGATGGACAAAGGCCCTGACATAACTGAACACGGGAGGGCACTACTGCCAGCGACACCTGGCCAGCAGGCCACTGGCCACAGGCCGTCTCCCTCAAACAGCAGCTCACAGGCACTCAGCCCCCAGCATCACGCGTGCACCCCCGGGGCCACACTGGGCCCTGCAATCACAGGGGCAGGGACCGCAGGCCGCACTGTGGCTTCTCGTCTTTCAGGGGCCACATTCCAGAGGAGTAACAGGAAGCTTCTGCTGAAACAGAGGAGCGATTCCAGAAGCACAGCCAAGGACGCTCTGCCTCGTCCCTCTAGTACCTACTCTGGGTGCCACAGAAACACTCTCGTATGCTAAGAAGGCCTGACTGAATCCCTTCTAAATATCAACAAGTTCAAAGCCCCAGCAAAAAAATGAAGTCCTGCTAGAAGTTAGGTATGTGACAAGTAATCTGTATAGCCGGAGGTATAGTGGCAGCACTACTCCTAGGACAGAAAAACGAAAAATAAATGCCTAGTACATCAACATAATGGAATATTCTAGGGCTACGAGAACCTAATTTCATCTATGTGGACTTTGTCAAAATACGAAAACTTACACACACAAAATGCAAGATAAGGCAAGCTAAACCAAATCACTTGTTGACTCAGATTTCCCACAGTGCCGCAGAGCTGTCCCCCAGCTGTGTGAGGCTAACAAGGCCTGCCCTGCTCACAACACAGGACAATGGTGAGGCCAGGGGGAGACGCACTAAGTCTGCTCTGACAGACGTGGAGGACAGCGTTCAACGGGGTGAAGACACAAGCTTCTCTCCACTCCCTCCGGAAAGTCCACTGGAAGAACACTGCTCTGTTCCAGAGGAGAGGCCCTGACGTTCTGGAAGATGCACATGGGTGGACAAGTGGGCACTCACTGGGAGAAAGAACAGAGTGATGTAATGGCCACAGAGGGACTGCCAGATGACCAAGCAAAGCACAGGAAGTGGAAAGGGCATCAGGTGTCATACCTGAAAAGAAAAGCCTGGGCGAGGATCTGACGTGGAACTTCAGGCAGGAGGCCGAGTCGGGACAGACTAGCATAGGTGCTCCCGAAGCAGGACACCAGCCCGGCAGCGGGGAGGTGAGCCCCAGCATGAGAACCAGGGCCAGGACACAACACTGGAAGTCCAAGGGCTCGTGCTGCATGGTGAGACCCCAGCAGACAGGAGAGAACTGCTGGTGGGTGCACAGAAGACTGAACAAGTGAAAATGTACAGATTCCAGGAAAAGCCAGAAGTTGCATTAGAGAGGAAATGTAATTGCCGCACACTCCATGCGTCAGCTATGAAGAATATCTGCAATCACGACAAACACTGAGTGCCTATTCAACCCAGATCAGAATTAACTACATGGAAGAATGGAGGAGACGGAAGGAAAGTACCGTGGGTGTACCTTCCACAAGACAAAGTCAATAGAAACTATCTAAAACTGGGGAAAACAACAGGAGAAGGAAAGAGCCAGGGGTGGGAGGAAGGGTGGTGAGGAGCCTGCAGCTTCCTCTTGCTCTGTGGTGCACAGACACTACTGGACTGTTTAAACTACACACACGACAAAAAGTAAAATTAAAGTGAAAGATAAAATTAAAGTAAGTACTAAAAAACAGCAGAGCAAACTGAGACTATAGAGTAGCAGGGATGTGTCAAGAAGAATGGGCCAGGGCACCCGGGTGGCTCAGTCAGTTAAGTGTCTGCCCTCCACTCAGGTCATGATCCCGGGGTCCTGGGATCAAGCCCCTCGTCCAGTTCCCTGCTCGGCGGGGAGCCTGCTTCTCCCTCTGCCCTTCCCCGTGCTTGTGCTCTCTAATAAATAAAATCTTTAAAAAAAAAAAAAAAAAAGGAAGAATGGGCCAAGGTATGTGGACCTCTCAGTATGATGGGTCCTGGCTTCTTCTCTGCTTTTCTACCAGACAGCAGTGAGGACAGAGGGCAGCCCAGAGGCCTCCTGAGGGTCCCGTACAGGCAGCCCCAAGTAAGCATTTGTGAAATTAATGTCAGAATAAACACAGCAGAGTGAGGGAGAGTGATGTTGAGATGTTGAGATGTTGAGATGGGCCTTTTTCAAAACTCTCAAGAATAGCAGCTCTCAGGCACCCGGGTGGCTCAGTTGGTGAAGTGTCTGCCTTCGGCTCAGGTCATGATCCTGGAGTCCCAGGATCCAGCCCTGCGTGGGCTCCCTGCTCAGCGGGGAGTTTGCTTCTCCCTCTGCCCCTCCCCCCTATGCTCTCTCGTTCTCTCTCACTCTCCCTCTCAAATAAATAAAATCTTTAAAAAAAAAAAGGAGAATAGCAGCTCTCTGGCTGAGACCGCAGGTCCAGGAGTAACAGCATTACCAGGAACAGATAAGAAACACAGTTCTTAGCAGACCCCACTCAGACAAGACAAACCAGACACTCTGTGGTGGGCCCAGCAGTCAGCTTTAACAGGATCTCCAGGTGATTCTGATGTGTGCAAGCATGTGAGATCAGGCGACAAGGTGGACACTTCAGCAGTTAAAATACCTGTTCTCAACCAGTGGTCAGGGGTCCTGGGGACCCTGATGTCCCGGGTGCTCAGCAAGATCAAACGAGGTTCATGACACTCCAAGACATTCTTTGCTTTCTTTCATCTCACTCTCATGAATGCAGAGCAGAGTTTTCCACAGGCTACATGACACAACAGATTGCTCGCAGAAATAGATGTAAGAATCCAGTTCTCTTCGATCAAGTCAGACATTTAACAGACTTGCAAAAATGTAAAACAATGCCACTCTTCTCACTATTTTAGAAACTAGTATCTTTCATAAAAAATGTCATTAATGTTAACATGTAAGGGATTATTTTTAATTGATCCAAATAAAAACATATTTCAGATTTCTTTTAGCTTCACTTTCTTAAGAGAGTCAAGATCAATAGATAAAACTCAAATAAACAGAAGCTCTTTATGGGTCTCAACAACATTTAACAGTGTGCAGTGTCTCAATTTACAAACCAGTGACCCAACAAGCTCAGCAAGGACTAATCATCACTAAAAGGTCACAGTACACATTTAACCATATGGACATGCTTCCTACCTCACTGGCAGTGGTAACAGGTCCAGTCACAAACAGGAAATTAATTTTTAGGCACCCTAAGTATTCCTAAGCTCCCTTCACATTTATTCAAACATTTATTTATCCATTTGAATACTGTCAATAGGGAAAGGAAAAGAGAGCTCTTTCTCAATTTCCTTTTGAGAGAATCTATACACTAAAACAAGATACTTACATCCCTTGATAAATAAGAATATGGTTTCATATATAGCTATTCCTTTTTTTAATTAACATATAATGTATTATTTGTTTCAGGGGTACAGGTCTGTGATCCATCAGTCTTACACAATACACAGCGCTCACCACAACACATACCCTCCCCAATGTCCATCACCCAGCCACCCCATCCCTCCCACCTCCCTCCCCTCTCCAGCACTCCTCAGTTTGTTTCCTGAGATTAAGAGTCTCTTACGGTTTGTCTCCCTGCTTTCATCGTGCTTCATTTTTTTCCTCTCTTCCCCTAAGACCCTCTGCCCTGTTTCTTAAATTTCGCATATCAGTGAGATCATATAATTGTCCTTCTGATTGATTTATTTCACTTAGCCTAAAACGCTCTAGTTACATCCATGTCGTTGCAAATGGCAATATTTCATTTTTTGATGGCTGCATAATATTCCATTGTATATATATACACCACATCTTCTTTATCCATTTATCTGTTGATGGACATCTGGGCTCTTTCCATAGTTTGGCTATTGTGGACATTGCTGCTATAAACATCAGGGTGCACGTGCCCCTTCGGATCACTACATTTGTATCTTTGGGGTAAACACCCAGTAGTGCAATTGCTGGGTCATAGGGAAGCTCTATTTTCAACTTTTTGAGGAACCTCCATACTGTTTTCCAGAGTGGCTACACCAGCTTACATTCCCACCAACAGTGTAGGAGGGTTCCCTTTTCCCTGCATCCTCGCCAACATCTGTCATTTCCTGACTTGT
>NW_027698646.1:0-348 GCF_054177405.1 Leptonychotes weddellii | reverse complement strand
GCGGGCGACCAGGGCTAGCCACAGTGTGTGGGTGGGGGGAGGTGGCCCTCATGCGGGCGGTCGACCAGGGCTAGCCACAGTGTGTGAGTGGGGATCTCCATACCTGCGCTTGAGCACCTCCTTGGCACCTTGTGGAGCTGGCCGCTGCTGGTAATGGGGCACGACAGACCCAGACGAGGCAGGAGGAAGGTGCTGGGACAAATCAACATAGACACATACGCTGCGACTGAGCTTCGGAAGAGCGGGACCCCCAGGGCTCTGAGCCGGTGAGCATCCTGGAGGGTTACCTGGAAGGGGTGATGCCTGAGCTAAGAGTTGAAGAAGCATCCCCCAGGTCAAGGCCAGAAG
>NW_027698645.1:0-348 GCF_054177405.1 Leptonychotes weddellii | reverse complement strand
GCTCCATGCAGAATGTGCCCTCCTCAATACCCACCACCAGGCTAACCCATCCTCCCACCCCCCTCCCCTCTAGAACCCTCAGTTTGTTTTTCAGAGTCCATCGTCTCTCATGGTTCATCTACCCCTCCGAAAAATCAGAAATTCTGATATATTTGCATAAAGTTACACTAATTTAAACTGAGTATGTCTGCCTCTCCTTCCACCATCTCCACCTCTTCCTTTCCTAAGACAGCAAAACTAACCATTCCCCTTCCTCGTCCTTCTCAGTCTACTCAACATGAAGAAAACAAAGATGGACTTTTATGATAATCCATGTCCACTTAATGAACAGTAAATAATTATCATCCT
>NW_027698644.1:0-348 GCF_054177405.1 Leptonychotes weddellii | reverse complement strand
TGAGGACCCTCTGGTTAAGGACGGCGCTGGCCAGGTCACAGCATGGCCAGGTAGGAGCGCTGGCGGCCTGGGAAAGGAAGCAACGTGACGACTATAAATCCCGAGTCACATGCCGTTAACACCAACTTAAAAGGCGTCTTCCAGGAGGGCAGCTGTGCGGCACGACTGAGGGAAAAACTGTAAAAAAAGAACCCATGAGAGGAGCGGTCTTCCTGCCAAAGGCACTCACTGCAGCACGAGAGGGGGCTAGCTCAGGGCCCCCACCTCATACGGGACCATTCAGACTTCTAAACAGATATTCCAGAAAGTCTGCAAACCTGGCTGGGCACGGCATGAAAACGCCTGGCG
>NW_027698643.1:0-348 GCF_054177405.1 Leptonychotes weddellii | reverse complement strand
TGATCTCAGCTCAGGTCTTGGTCTCAGGGTCAAGCATTTGGGGCCACGATCTGTGATCAGACATTGAGATATGGTAAGGATGAATACAAAAACGTGGCCTCCTGTCCTTGGGTCCAAAAAACCAGTGCATTGGTTAAGGACGAGAGAGGACGGCTACATCCGTGGCATGGGGGAGAAGGGTCCGAGCCCGTCACAGGGCATGGTGTGACCAGGGCTGCCGTGGAGGCGACCTGTGGGAGAGACGCAGGGAAACAGGGGTGGTGACATGTCATGGGAGAAGGACAGAGGTGAGGCTTATTCCGTGCCGAATAAAATTCCATGTTAAATGTCAGGGCAAACCCCGGTGTT
>NW_027698642.1:0-348 GCF_054177405.1 Leptonychotes weddellii | reverse complement strand
TGCTCTCCCTTTTGTTTCATAAATGTGAGGAAAGGTTAGACAGGAATCTCCAGTATCCAAAGGACAGGAGACACAATTATGTGGTAGTGTGCAATGATAGTCAACACCACAGACAGTGGGACAGCACTCCACTGCCCCATCTCTGATTTTTTTCAATTCTCCCTTACATACCCTCACCCAAAATGAATCACGTTAAATGATCTTTTGGGGTGCCAGAAGAAAAAATATTAGAACTCTTATTTATAATTATTTTTTTCTAAAAAAATTTAAAAGTTAAGTTTCATTAGTATTAAGTATTAAATATATGGATGGAGGGGACGCCTGGGTGGCTCAGTCAGTTAAATATCT
>NW_027698641.1:0-348 GCF_054177405.1 Leptonychotes weddellii | reverse complement strand
ATAAAGGTTCTGGTGCACTTGATGTTTTTGTGGTCACACTTTTAAATTTCATATCCATGAGAGACATGCTTGATGTATTTGAGACTCTTGCAACAGAAGGTCTCAGCATTAAATCCAACTTGTAGCATTCTCAGTTAAAAATCAGGACTTCCATCCATTTTTTTCTCTATCTATCTATCTATCTATCTATCTATCTATGTATCTACCTAGCTATCACCTACCAATCAATCATCTAATTTGATGCAAGTGCTGTCTTGTTGAAGTTGACCATGAAAGACCTTAAACGCTGAAGGAATTTCTGTATGGATTCAACATGCCAAAAAAATCTAGCCTTTTTTTTTTTTTTTT
>NW_027698640.1:0-348 GCF_054177405.1 Leptonychotes weddellii | reverse complement strand
TTCCTTCCTTCCTTCCTCTTCTCTTCCCTCCTCCCGCCCTCTTTCCCTTCCTTCCTCCATTCCTTCCTCCCTTCCTTCTATTGTTTCAGCCCTCTGAATGTTTCTGCAAACAACTGGGAAGAGCTGCCCCTCCTCACCTTGCTTGCTGTCTTGGTGTAAGCTTTCAGCATTGTCTACCTGTATTAGCCTGAAGACTTCCCACTGGTCATCTCATCTCCAGTCTTTCATCCTTTTAATCTATCCTCCTCAAGGTTACCAAAGTGATCTTTTAAAACCGTACATATGAGCATGGCCCACCTTGTGTCAAATCCTTGTTCACTCTCCATTGCAGTAATAAATGAGATATGA
>NW_027698639.1:0-348 GCF_054177405.1 Leptonychotes weddellii | reverse complement strand
TTTTCCACATAAAGTATCATGTCATCTGCGAAGAGAGAGAGTTTGACTTCTTCTTTGCTGATTTGGATGCCTTTTATTTCTTTTTGTTGTCTGATTGCTGTGGCGAGGACTTCTAGTACTATGTTAAATAGCAGTGGTGATAGGGGACGTCCCTGCCATGTTCCTGACCTTAGGGGGAATGCTCTCAATTTTTCCCCATTGAGAATGATATTCGCTGTGGGTTTTTCATAGATGGCTTTTATGATATTGAGGTATGTACCCTCTATCCCTATACTCTGAAGAGTTTTAATCAAGAAAGGATGCTGTCCTTTGTCAAATGCTTTTTCTACATCTATTGAGAGATCATGT
>NW_027698638.1:0-348 GCF_054177405.1 Leptonychotes weddellii | reverse complement strand
CTCATGCCTCGCTGCATTCTGTGCAGTCACTCTGTGAGGTCTACTGTCATGTCCTAGGTTGGGGCTCTCAATCTGCTCTAAGTGCTATGACTGCAGTGCATATGGCCGGGTAGCTTTGGCAACAGAGATGCCCTGCAACACCCCCATTAGTGACATTGAGACTAGTGTACAATCAGTGTTACTTTTTCTGTAAAAGAAAGTTTAAAAATATGAATTTATTACTTTTGCTTGAAAAAATCCTAGTTTGTACTTGTATAGGTTTCTTTAAATGTTATGCTACAAAGGAAGCTGAAAGAGAAAAGATCTTCCAGGTACATCAGTTATCTGCTCATATGACAATCTTCACTT
>NW_027698637.1:0-348 GCF_054177405.1 Leptonychotes weddellii | reverse complement strand
TGGCAGGGGTGACTTTTTGAGAATGAGATTTGTAAATAAATGGCTCTCAGGACAGAGGCAGCAGCTGCAAAGGAGTCCTCCAGTTTCCTCATCCAAGAGCATAACAAAATGGTCACAGCTTCTCAGAGATCATTTTTCTGGCTCCTAGCCAGGACGATTAAAAAAAAAAAATCTAAGGTACTAATTTCAGCTAGAGCAGCCTGTTACTTAAAATCTTGGCACATGACAAAAAGAAAAAGAAGAAAGAAAGAAAAAGGAAAAAAGAGAGAAACAAGAAGGAAGGAAGGGAGGAAAAGAAAAACAGACAGGATGGAGAACAGACAAAACTCCTCTCCTTGTCTCACCTGG
>NW_027698636.1:0-6466 GCF_054177405.1 Leptonychotes weddellii | reverse complement strand
CCTTCTGGATTTTGATGCCTGTTTCCTTCCCCAAATTAGGGATGTTCTCTGCTATAATTTGCTCCAATATACCTTCTGCCCCTCTCTCTCTTTCTTCTTCTGGGATCCCAAGTATTCTAATGTTGTTTCATCTTATGGTATCACTTATCTCTCCAATTCTGCTCTCATGATCCAGTAGTTGTTTATCTCTCTTTTTCTCAGCTTCTTTATTTTCTATGATTTGGTCATCTATATTACTGATTCTTTCTCCTGTCTCATTTATTCTAGCAGTTAGGGCCTCCATTTTTTATTGCACCTCATTAATAGCCTTTTTGATTTCGACTTGGTTAGATTTTAGTTCTTTTGTTTCTCCAGAAAGGATTTCTCCAATAACTTCCATGTTTTTTCAAGCCCAGCTAGTATCTTTAAAATCATCATTCTGAATTCTGGTTCTGACATCGTAGTAATGTCTGTATTGATTAGGTCCCTGGTAGTCGGTACTGCCTCTTGTCCTTTTTGTTGAGGTGATTTTTTCCATCTTGTCATTTTGTCCAGAGGAGAATAGATGAATGAGAGAACAAAATGCTAACAGGATAACAATGTCCCCAGAAAATATACACTCAACAAATCAGAAAGACTTGAAACCAGGGGAAAAGAAAGGGAAAGAAAGAAAAAAGAAAAAGAAAGAAAAAAGAAAAAGAAAGAAAAAGAAAAAGATAAAAACAAACAAAAACAGAACAAAACAAAAAAGCAGACAATGATCAAATATGATCAGGCTGGTGCATAGATCATGCCACACACTAGATTTTGGGTGTATTTTGGTCTGTTAGAAGAAAGTGCCTCCCAAAATTTTAAAGAAAGAAAAACTTACATATGTACAAAAATAAGGGTTAATATGATGAAGGGATGGAATATGACTGTCAAGATGAAAATTATAAAAGATTTTGTAAAAGGAATTGATAAGATAAGAATTTGTTTGAAAAAAGAAAGAAGAGGATTAAGAAAAAAAAAGGGAGAGAATATGATCAGGCAGGACACTAGAACAAAGTCATACAGTAGAGATTTAGGGTATATTTTTATCTGTTAGAGGAAACTATATCTTAAAATTTTGAAGAGAGAACAACTTACATATATATGCCAAAAATAAGGGTAACTACTATGAAGGGATAGAATACGACTCTTCCAGAAAGTGGTCACTTTTCTGTTTGGAGAGTTGTTGCTATTTATTTCTTCAATCTCTTGTTGAGTTCGTAGGTGTTCAGAATGGTTTGATCCCTATCCAGCTGAATTCCTGGGACCAGACGAAATCCACGTCTCCTACACCTCTGCCATCTTGTTCCACCTTGTTTTCAGTTTTTATGATCAATTTATGTTGTGCTTGGTGCAATGCTTTTTCTGGGTCTATTGAAATGATCATGAGGTTTTTATCCTTTCTCTTGTTAATGTGATGCATCATATTGATTGATTTCCTAATTTGTATCCCTGGAATAAATCCCATTTGATCATGGTGAATGATTTTTTAATGTATTATTAGATGTGGTTTACTAATATTTTGTTGAAGACTTTTGCATGTATGTACATCAAAGTTATTGGCCTATAGTTCTCTTTTTTTGTAGTGTCTTTATCTTGGTTTTGGTATCAGGGTAATGCTGTCCTTGTAGAATGAATTGGAAGCTTTTCTTCGTCTTCTGTTTTTTTTGGAATAGTTTGAAAAGAGTAAGTATTAACTCTTCTTTAAATGTTTGGTAGAATTCACCTGTGAAGCCATCTGGTCCTGAACTTTTGTTTTTTATTACTGATTCAATTTCAATTTCATTACTAATAATTTGTCTGTTCAAATTTTTATTTCTTCCTGATTCAGTTTTAGAAGGTTGTATGTTTCTAGGAATTTATCCATTCTTCTAGATTGTCCTATTTGTTGGTATATAATTTTTTATATTATTCTCTTATAATCCTTTATATTTTTTTAAAGATTTTATTTATTTATTCATGATAGACAGAGAGAGAGAGAGAGTGAGAGAGGTAGAGGGAGAAGCAGGCTCCCCACAGAGTAGGGAGCTTAACACGGGATTCAATCCCAGGACCCCAGGATCACGATCTGAGCTGAAGGTGGACAGTTAGCCAACTGAGCCACCCAGGCACCCAATCCTTTATATTTTTATAATGTCAGTTATTTCTCCTCTTCATTCATTTCTGATTTTATTTGAGTCCTCTCTCTCTCCTCTCTCTTTGATGAGTCTAGCTAAAAGTTTATCACCTTTTGTTGATCTTTTCAAAGAACCAGGTCCTGGTTTTATTGTTTTTTGTTTTGTTTCTATTTCATTTATTTCTGTTCTAATCTTTATTATTTCCTCCCTTCTACTGGCTTTGGGCTTTGTTTGTTTTTCTTTTTCTAGCTCCTTTACGTGTAAGGTTTGGTTGTTTATTTGAGATTTTTCTTGCTTCTTAAAGTAGGCCTGTTTTGCTATAAACTTCCCTCTTAGAACCACTTTTGCTAGGTCCCAAAGATTTCAGACCATAGTGTTTTCATTTTCTTTTTTCTCTATGTATTCTTTGATTTCTTGATTGACCCATTCATTGTTTAGTAGCAGGTTATTTAACCTCTATATATTTCTGCTCTTTCCAGATTTTTTCTTGTGGTTGATTTCTAGTTTTATAGCATTGTGCTCAGAAAAGATGTCTGGTATGACTGACTTTTTGAATTGGTCAAGACTTGTTTTGTGGCATAATTTGTGATTTGTTCTGGAGAATGTCCCATGTGCACTTGAAAAGAATGTGTATACTGCTGGTTTAGGGTGAAATGTTCTGAATATATCTATTAGATCAATCTAGTCCAGTGTGTCATTCAAAGACAGTGTTTCCTTGTTGATTTCCTGTTTGAATGATCTGTCCATTTATGTAAGTGCAGTGTTAAATGCCCCTACTATTATTGTATTACTACTGATTACTTCCTTTATGTTTTTTATTAACTGCTTTATGTATTTGAATTCTTTCACTTTAGTTACAAAAATATTTACAATTGTTGTATCTTCTTGTTGGATTTTTCTGTTATGATTATATATTGTTTTTCTTTGTCTATTGTTACAGTCTTTGTTTCAATCTATTTTGTCCAATATAAATATTGCTACCCTGACTTTCTTTCCACATTCATTTGCATGGTAAATGTTTCTCCATCTCTTCACTTTCAATCTGCATGTGTCTTTAGGCCTGAAATAAGTCTATTGTAGACAACACATATATGGGTCTTCTTTTTTTTTTTTTTATCCATTCCATCATCCTATGTCTTTTGATTGGAGCATGTAGTCCATTTACATTCAAACTAATTATTGATAAGTCTACATTTATTGCCATTTTGTTACTTGTTTTATTGTTGTTTTTGTAGCTTTCCTGTTTCATTCCTTGCTGTCTTCTCTCACAATTAAATGGTTTTCTTAGCAATACCTTTGGATTCCTTTCTCTTTATTCCTTGCATATCTATTACTGGTTTTTGATTTGTGGTTACCATTAGGTTTGTATATAACATCTTTGGAATATAGCAGTATGTATTTAAGGTGATGGTGCTCAAGTTTGAACTCATTCTTTATTTCTCCCCCCCACTCCCCATTTTAGGTATATGGTCATACTTTACATCCTTTTATTTTGTAAGTCCCTTGACTGATTTTTACAGATATATATATATATATATATATATTATATATATATTATATATTATATATTTACTGTTTTTCTTGCTCTTACTTATGGTCTTTCTTTTCCATTCAGAGTCCCCTTAAAATTTTTTTTAGAGCTGGTTTAGTGGTCATGAACTCTTTTAACTTTTGTTTGCCTGGGAAACTCTTTATTTTTCCTTCTATTCTGAATGATTGTCTTGCTGGATAGAGTATTCTTGGCTGTACACTTTTTTTTTTTTTCCTTTCAGCACTTTGGAATATCATGCTTCTCCCTTCTTGCCTGAAAAGTTTTTGCTGAAAAATCAGCTGATAGCCTTATGGGCTTTCCCTTGTATGTAATTTTTTTTTTTTTTTTTAATCTTGCTGCTTTTAAAATTCTCTATCACTACTTTTTGCCATTTTAATTATTTTGTGGCTTGGTATGGACCTCCTTGTGTAGATTTTCTTGGGGGTTCTCTTTGCCTCCTGGATCTGAATGTCTATTTTCTTCTTCAGATTAGCAGAGTTTTTAGCTGTTATTTCTTCAAATAAATTCTCAGCTCCATTTTCTCTCTCTTCTCCTTCTGGGATTCCTATAAGGTGAATGTTATTATGCTTCATGATTTCATTGAGTTCCTTTAATCTATTCTCATTTATTATTATTATTTTTTTCTTTTTCTTGTTTAGCTTGGTTGCTTTCTCTTACCATGTCTTCCAGCTCACTGGTCTGTTCTTCTGTTCTCTCTAGTCTACTATTGATTTCCTCTGGTGTATTTTTAATTTCACTTATTGAGTTCTTCATCTCTGATTGGTTCTTTTTTATATTTTATTTGTTGAATATCTCACTGAGATCATCCACTTTTTTCCCACGTCCGGCAAGTAACTTTATGACTGCCCTTTTGAATTCTCTATCAGTCATGTTGCTTATCTCTGTTTCATTTAGCTCTCTTGCTGTGATTTTGTTTTGCTCTTTTATTTGGAACATATTCCTCTGTCTTCTCATTTTGTGTAACTCTCTGTATTTGTTTCTAGAATTAGGAAGTTACCTATGTCTCCTTATCTTGAAAGTAGTGGTCTTATGAAGAAGAAATCCTACAGTTCCCTGTAGTGATGTCCCCTGTTCATCGGAACCAGGCATTTCAAGGGTGTCTCTTATGTGTGTTGTATGCACCCTACTGTTCTGGTTGAGCCACATTTGCCTTCAGTCCAGTGGGCTGCAGTGGCCCTCTTTGCCTGTTGTGGGCAGAGTTTGGTCCCTGTTTTGTTTAGAAGCTAGTCAGGGCTGCCTAGGCTTGTAGTTGGGTCAGATTAGATGTTTTTTGCTCATTTGCCAGGACCATGGAGCACTCTCCCTGTGCTTTCCCCTGAGAGGATTTTGTTGGTGGGTGAGGCCTGTAGTCAGATCAGATGTCTGCCCCCAGTCTGTCTGTTGTGATCACAGTGACCCTGAACCATAAGGTTCTCTCCTTGGGATGCCCCTTGTGATGTTTTTGTTGGTGGATGGGGCTAGCAGTCAGATCAGATGTCTACCCCCAGCCCACTGCTGGGACTGCAGTCAAACTAGTATGTGTGGTTATCCTCTTGTCTCCCCAAGGCAAGTCAGTTTGGATTGGTGCTGGTCACTGTTGGAGCTGCTTGCAGGATGAGATCTGGCCAAATCTGCTTTGGAGGGACTCCTGCTGAGTGGGATGAGTTGGGTGGGGCAGGTCCACAGAAGAATGAAAGGGCAGAATGTGCAGTGTTAATAAGCTATCTTGAGAGTGTTTGAACTTTTTCCACAGGTGTCTGGTTATCTAGGCTGGGGACCAGGGGACAGAAATGGCACCCTCCTGTTCTTTTGTTCTTGGAAAAGTCTCCTAAAGTTCCCTGACCCTTCAGCATATGTTCAGAGATTAGTAAATAAATCTCCTTCCATATACCTTAGTAGATTTTCAAACTGCTGCTTCTATGCTGTATCTTGGACAGGCTGTTTGTTATGCTTTCTCTTTAAGGGCAGGGACTCAGTTTCCTATTGCCTTCTGGCTCTCCCAGAGCTAGCCTCTGATTTTTAAAGTTCCCAGTGTTAAGCCCCACTGATTGTAAAAACTTAAGTTAAGCCCCTTTGGGTTTCAAAGCTAAATGTTATGGTGATTCATCTTCCCAGTGCAGGTCTCCTGTGCCTGGGGTCCTCAATGTGGGGTCTGTTCCTCTCCCTTCTCCATGCTTGTGGTGTCACTCCCATTTGTGGTTAGTCTCATGAGTTAGTTTGCTTCCTGACCAGGACTCTGCCCTTCCAACCATTTTTGGTGTGACCTCCTCTCTACAATTAACCTTAACCATGCAGAGTCTGTTCTACCAGGCTTTGGTTCATTATGTGGGTTAGTTGCACGGATACGGTTTTCATCTAGGTGTATCTTGGGATGAGGTGAAGATCCTCCTCCTCTGCCATCTTCCCATGATCCTTAAACATTTATTTTTTTAAAATGTAGGCAAATATAATCTAAAAGTGTCTAAAAAGGCTAATACAGTATGACAAAATGGAATTTCTTTTAAGAATACAATGTTGGTTTACATAAAAACATTCAGGATCACCTGGGTGGCTCAGTCAGTTATGAGTCTGCCTTCAGCTCAGATCATGATCTCAGCAACCTGGGATTGAGCCCTGCATCAGACTCCCTGCTCAGCAGGGAGTCTGCTTCTCCCTCTCCCTCTGCCCCTCCTGCCCCCTCATGCCCTCTCTCTCTCAAATCAATAAATAAACTCTTTAAAAAAATTCAGTGTAGGGGCACTTGGTTGGCTCAGTCAGTTAAGCATCTGCCTTTGGCTCAGGTCATGATCCCAGGGTCCTGGGATCGAGC
>NW_027698635.1:0-348 GCF_054177405.1 Leptonychotes weddellii | reverse complement strand
ACAATAGGATCTGACACAGACCCTGGGAGGACTTACTATGTGAACAGTAGTGAGCACTGGGCTGGGCTCACGGTGCACCCCTGTTAGCTTGGATGGCGATCAGAAGGGGACAACAGACCCTAGAACTCTGGGACACCTTCCCAGGTCTCCAGATGCACGTACATAAAGACACTTGAGCCGAGGTCTGATTTTTTTTTTTTCCCCCAGAGAGATCTTGTTTCTATGGACCACATTCTAGATCCACATCTACCTGCTATAAGTTAATCACCTCTTTAGTCTTGACAGGAAACTTGTTTCTCATCCATAGGCCATGATTCAAAAGGGCTTTTAAATGTATTTTCTTTCTTT
>NW_027698634.1:0-348 GCF_054177405.1 Leptonychotes weddellii | reverse complement strand
GCAGCTGTGAAACTGATGAAGTGTCTTTGACCCTTCCAGCTGCCCTCTTATGGGTACCTCCTTTGGTGGAGGAAAGCAATCAGGTAAATAGCCTAGAGCCTTGCCACTCAGAGTGTGCTCCGTGGACTGAGGCAGTCCCTGCAAGCTTGTTAGAAATGTGGAACCTCAAGCTTCTTCACAGACCAATTAAGAATCTGCATTTCAACAAGATTGCTAGGGAATTTGTATGCGCCTTACAGTTTGAGAAGCCCTAGTTTAGAGTATTAGTGACTTAATGCCACCCATGCTCAGGGGCTGTTTACATATCAAAAGGGTAAGGAGAAAGTGTGAAATGTTATTTCAAAAAGT
>NW_027698633.1:0-348 GCF_054177405.1 Leptonychotes weddellii | reverse complement strand
GCTCCATGCAGAATGTGCCCTCCTCAATACCCACCACCAGGCTAACCCATCCTCCCACCCCCCTCCCCTCTAGAACCCTCAGTTTGTTTTTCAGAGTCCATCGTCTCTCATGGTTCATCTACCCCTCCGAAAAATCAGAAATTCTGATGTATTTGCATAAAGTTACACTAATTTAAACTGAGTATGTCTGCCTCTCCTTCCACCATCTCCACCTCTTCCTTTCCTAAGACAGCAAAACTAACCATTCCCCTTCCTCGTCCTTCTCAGTCTACTCAACATGAAGAAAACAAAGATGGACTTTTATGATAATCCATGTCCACTTAATGAACAGTAAATAATTATCATCCT
>NW_027698632.1:0-348 GCF_054177405.1 Leptonychotes weddellii | reverse complement strand
AGATTTTTGTGACTAGCTATGATAGCAGCCTAGTTATTAAAAGTGCTATATTAAGAACTCTTGTATTTTTTTATTTTATTTTTTTATTGTTATGTTAATCACCATACATTACATCATTAGTTTTAGATGTAGTGTTCCATGATTCACTGTTTGTGCAGAACACCCAGTGCTCCATGCAGAACCTGCCCTCTTTAATACCCATCACCAGGCTCACCCTTCCTCCCACCTCCCTCCCCTCTAGAACCCTCAGTTTGTTTTCCAGAGTCCATCGTCTCTCATGGTTCGTCTCCCCCTCCGATTTCCCCTGCTTCATTCTTCCCCTCCTACTATCTTCTTCTTCTTCTTCTT
>NW_027698631.1:0-348 GCF_054177405.1 Leptonychotes weddellii | reverse complement strand
CAGCTCCCTAAAGCAAGCTCTGACTGTGTCACTATCTTGCTCAAGAACCACCCAGGGCTCCCTTTTGCCTACATAATCCAATCCTTTAGAAGCCCTGCTTCCTAGTCCTCTTCCCCACACAGCAGCAAACTGATCTGTTTGTTCTCCCTTAAACAAGTCTTCAAGTCTTCTAATCCCTGTCAGAGTGGTCTGAAGAGCCCTGGCTGGACAGAGAACCAGAGTTCTGGTCTCTGCTTTCAGCTGAGTTATAGTGGGAAGTTTCTGGCCCTCTCTGGGCCTCAGTTTCCCCATATGAAAAACGGAAAGGAGAGTGGGGGCTGAATTCAATCATCTAAAATGCTTCATTCT
>NW_027698630.1:0-348 GCF_054177405.1 Leptonychotes weddellii | reverse complement strand
GAGCCCCATGTCAGGCTCAGGGTTCAATGTGGAGTCTGCTTGAGAATCTCCGTCTCCCTCTGCCCCTTACCCCACTTGCACTTGCTCTCTAAAATAAATAAATAAATAAATAAATAAATAAATAAATAAATAAATAAATAAAATAATTAAAAAAAAGAAGTGGGATCCAGAGAAGATCCAATAAATAAATAACAAAAAAAAAAGAAGTGGGATCCAGAGAAGATCCAAGTGTCAAGGAGGATCGAGGCTTGTGAGCAAACAGGTGCAAGTACTCATAGAACCAACTGGGCTCATTGCTTTCTCTCTGACCCTGGAGTTTGAGGATAATTTTCTCCTACATTTTGAGCT
>NW_027698629.1:0-348 GCF_054177405.1 Leptonychotes weddellii | reverse complement strand
GTGTCAGTCGGGACACTTCACTGCAATAAGAGATAGACACATAATTAAATTAATTTAAACAATAACAAAAAATTATTGGCTCACATGACTGGAAACACAGAGGTCGCACGAGCTTTAGACATGGCTGGGCCCCAGGGTTCAAATAATGCTTCAGAAATCTGCTCCCTCTCTCTTCACTGCTCTGATGTGCTTTCCTTTGCTTTGGTTTCTGCCTCCAACAGCTCCCGGTTCCATGGGATTTTAATGCCCTTGGTCTCAGGAGAGACATTTTCTGTCTCTGTGTCACCACCAGTGCTCAAGAGAGGACTCTGGTTGGTCCTGCTTGGATCCGTACCCACCCCCAGAACT
>NW_027698628.1:0-348 GCF_054177405.1 Leptonychotes weddellii | reverse complement strand
TGGGGAGTTGTGTGTGTGGTGAGGTGTGTATGTGTGTGTACGTGTGTGTGGTATGTGTCTGTGGTGTGGTATGTGATATGTGTATGTAGTGTGTGTACGTGGGGTGTGGGGGGTTGTGGGTGTGGTGCGCGTGGTGTGTGTGTGTGTGTCGGGCCCATGGGGATACCTTTCCACCGTGGTGTGTACGTGGTGTGTGTACGTGGTGTGTGTGTGTGTGTGTGTGTATACGTGGTGTGTGTGTGTCGGGCCCATGGGGATACCTTTCCACCGTGGTGTGTGTACGTGGTGTGTGTGTGTGTGTGTGTACGTGGGGTGTGGGGGGTTGTGGGTGTGGTGCGCGTGGTGTGT
>NW_027698627.1:0-348 GCF_054177405.1 Leptonychotes weddellii | reverse complement strand
CGACTGAGCCACCCAGGTGCCCCTGACATTGCATTTTGAAAGAGGGTAAATTAATATCCTATTATTTTCACCACATTCTAAGAGTGGAGATCAGAAATTCATGACATTTAAAAATCAGATTAATAACTGTCTTAGGGAAATCACTCCAAAAAAAAAAAAAAGCAACAAAGCTTTTCTTTTGACAGATCATATCTTAACATGTTATTTATTAGACTATTCTTCATAATTCATAAAAGGTAATTTTTCTGCTGATTTTATTTACTAGTGAAGGATTAATAACAAATCCTTAAAAATCTAAACACAGACACAAACCACTTATCATTTTCTATTTAATAGATATTCATTCTT
>NW_027698626.1:0-348 GCF_054177405.1 Leptonychotes weddellii | reverse complement strand
CCAGCCTACGCACAAATCACTAATAACTTAATGTGCAAAAACAAAGACAAATGAATAACCTCAAATTTATGTTTTTCTCATTTTATTAAGAAAGTTCTTCCTTCCTCTCAGTTACCAATGTAACTAGTACAAAATTACCTTCATTAATAGAAAAATCATTTATTCCAGTGGGAAAATAAAAGACTAAGCTTGGGGGGGGTGGAGCAAGATGGCGGAGGAGTAGGAGACCTGGATTTCATCTCCCCTCAGGAATTCAGCTGGATAGGGATCAAACCATTCTGAACACCTACAAACTCAACTCAAACTCTCTCATCAGAAAAGCAACTACTTTCTGGAAGGTAGGACGTG
>NW_027698625.1:0-6466 GCF_054177405.1 Leptonychotes weddellii | reverse complement strand
ACATCTTGGCTCTTTCCACAGTTTGGCTATTGTGGACATTGCTGCTATAAACATCGGGGTGCACGTACCCTTTTGGATCCCTACTTTTGTATCTTTGGGGTAAATACCCAGTAGTGCAATTGCTGGATCATATGGTATATAGCTGTAATTTTGTTGAAAGTTCAGGCAAGCTCCTGAAAGGCATGGCAGTGCAAGCTCACTCAGATTTCATCCAGGCAAGTCTTTAAAATAGGGATAATAAAGAGGTTTGATTTCTGGTGTCAATTTATCAATTGGGTGGAGAGTTAGTAAGAAGAGAGAAAGTTAGTAGTTAATATGTTTGCGATGTATTTGCCATCTTTATATGAAAATCAACTCTGGATTAGGATGACCAGCCTAGTTTTTGGAGCATGCAGTTGCTATAATTTCCTGTGTGCTATACTTGACCATATATTTTTATATTTTACTAAGTAAACATTTTGAGACTCTTTGCTTCTCCAAAGACAATATTGGTTGAAAATTTTCTCTCTTCAGGATCTCTAATATCTCAGCTGTCAAAGTAAGAATAAGCATGAAGTATGTCTCAGCAATTTGTCATTCAAATTCACGTTTGTTTAAAACCTAAACCTATATTTAGATATAAGAGAAGTAACTATAGTGTGAATTACTAAAGAAATGTGAGGGGTCCTGCATGATTTTCTGTATATGAGAGGGGAGACAGACATGCTAAGCCTTCATAAAATTTAAAATCATGAGACAGGGAAATTGTGGCATGTGCAAGCATTTCTCAGGTAGGAGGATGGAGATGATGCATACGTGTCTGCAGGTTACCTTATATACAAGAGATATGTGAATTTAAGATACAAATTTGAATATAGAATATTTCAATTTTAGAGATAGGAAAAGCCTAAGATTATCTACTCAATATCCTAAAAAGCCATAGATTTGAATATTGCTTGTGATATTTGGTGCTTGCTTCCTTCTCTGGGATTTTCACTGGTGTTGAAATGGAATTATGAAATCTGTAGCTTTGGGAATAATAGAGAATTGTAAAGTGAATGCATATAGAAAAGAGGCTATGTTGTAGGGAATGGCAAATAAAATAATAATAATTCCTTATGTGTGTTTCCTATTGGAGTAAAGCCAGGGAGGTTTCCATTTTGCAAATGAAAAAAAAAAAACACAACAGAATAATTACATGATTTTCTGAAAGTTGTATGATTGATCATGAAATGGGACTAAATTCCCAGTCTCCTGATATCTAGTCCAAAGCTGTCTGTACTGTATTACACTGATGAATGGACCAAAATAAACAAGACAGGTCAGCAAATTAGGTTTCATTTATTTCTGTGGCATGGGAGTTCAACGTGGCCTCTTTCTTTCCTAAACTAATCCTGCCAGCTGGCCTCATATATGTTGGCAACTGAAAGGGAATCCTATCTCAGCAGTGAAAGTATGAACTTTATATTTAGTAAATATGGAGTAATAGTGCTGGACGTTCGCCTCCTTCAGTTCAATTCCTATGAGTTTGACTTTCTAGATTTGGGGGGGGTGGCAAATGTAAATTATAGAGTATCTGAAAAGAATATCTGAAAGGGACAATAACATAGTAAAGGAGATGAAATAACTCAGATTGCATTTAGGCACTCACATGCAGTTTGGCTGGAGAGCAGGGCACCCCTCAGCTCTATAGTAAGAAGACAGAGAGGTAGTTTGGGAGAAAATCATGGATACGTGCGTGGCAGACGGACAGGACTCTGTGAACAGTGGGTGGCCAAGACAGTGTTTTGGTGGAGAAAAGGCATAATCCTAGTTCTGCCTTAGAAAGATTAATATAGCTGCAGTTGTCAGACTTTGAAGTGCAAGGCCCTAAAGCCAAGGAATCCAGCTGAAAGGGGGCTCTTAGAGCAGCCAAGGTGAGGAGAAGTATGAGCCAGGGTCAGGGCAGTGACAGCAAGGAAATAGTAAGAAAACTAAGCTTAAAACTAGGAAGGAGTTTTCATTTTGATTAAAACTAGTATAGAGGGTAGAAAGCAATAAATCAAATTAATCATGCTCAGGGGATCAAAAACTACAACTTAATATGAATTTGTAATGGATATAATTTTGGATTCTTGCTACCATTACCATAATAGCCTGCATTTTCCTGATTAAAGCCTACTTCAGTTTTATAAAAAAAGAGGGAAGGGACAGGCAGTAGCAAGATGATAGAGGAATAAAGATGGAATATTTACATGCAGTGTATACATTTTTAGAAGGACAAGAGTAAAGTCAGTCACTATAAGAAAAGCACTCACTACTACCTCCAAGAGTTTAAATACATAAATTCTATTCTACTTAGAAAAAATTCCTTTATTTAGCTTGTATCTATGTATTCATATTTTCAGTCTTTGGTAAGAAACATTAAGAAAAAGCCATGTTTTCATAATTTTTAAAACTGTCAAAAGGCTCAATGCTAACTTAAATGTGTAATTTTTTACTTGAACAGCTTCTCCTAGTTTCCTGGAGAAAAAAAAAATCATCTTCTCTGCTCTCTTTTCCCTCATTTCTACCACATTTGTTGGGGATTCTTAGCTCTTTCTCTGGCTTTCTTTCTGCCTTATTATAACTTTCTTGGCAAGCAGTTTCAAATATTTTTGATGCTTGAAAGATATAAATTATAAGTATAAAGAAGCAAATATCTAGCTTTGGACATAGCCTTGCTTTGATAGAAAATGACAGCATAACTACAGAGACTTGTCATTTATAAGTACTAATTGTTTCAGTTATACCTGTTTAATGCTCAAGTAAGAACCAATTCCTCAGACTGGGCCCTTAACTACTAAACTATTAAATACAACTATTAAACTATGAAATACAACTGTGGAGTCTTAACTCTTTCAAGCCAGGAGATACCTTAGCAATCCATAGAGAAGGAAACGGAGACTGGAAACTGTCCCAAGGTCATGACCTTGAGTGGGTTGTCTGTATTTGTTGTGGGTTTGCTTCAGGAAAATTCTAGAATTATTTCCATTTATAATAATGCCTGATTCTTAGTAATATTAGAGCATCCTATTAGGCAGTATACTCACTCTAGTAGTAGTAGTAATATTAATCATAAAGTAGATTCCATTTTTGAATGACTACCATATCTAGGCATTTTATGTTTATTTTTTCTAATACAATTGACCCTTGAACAGCATGGGTTCAAACTTTGTGGGTCCATTTATACATGGATTTTTTTTTCAATAAATACATTAGGAAAAAAATTGGAGATTTGCAACAATTTGAAAAAACATATGAACTAGGTAGCCTAGAAATATCAAAAAAAAATTAAGAAAAAGTTCATTATGTCATGAACTCATGAAATATATGTAGATGCAGTCTATTTTATCATTTACTAACCTAAGACACACACAAATCTATTATAAAAAGTTAAAACTTACCAAAACACACACAAACACAGATTGTACAATATCTCTGCATTTTTGCTGTTGAGTGTTAGTAATACCTACATCACCTACAGTGTTTTGTATCGGTAAAGTAATATTGATGGAGACATTTCATCTTGTAAACAGGTGACATAAACTTATTGTATTGATAAATGCAGTATAGTATTGAAAATGTATTTTCCTTATGATTTCCTTAACATTTTCTTTTCTCTAGCTTACTTTATTATAAGAATATAGTCCATAATACATATAACACACGAAATATTTATTAATCAACTGTTTATGTTATTGGTAAGGCTTCCAGTCAAAGGGAGGCTATAAGTAGTTAAGGTTTTGGAGAGTCAAAAGTCATATGTGGATTTTCAACTGCACAGGGGGTGGGTACCTCTAAACCTCAAATTGTTCCAGGGTCAACTGTATTTACAACTCTCCATATTAGGCAGCATTATCTTCATTTCACAGATGAAGAACTGAGGCTCAGTTATAGCACCAGCCCGGAGACACCAAGTTCTGTCTGACTTGAATCTCCAACTCCTCTGGTGAGGCTGAGTGGATAGAGACAGGAACCATCTGATGTTCAGGAATGGCTCCCAAACTAGACTGCATACCAGAATCACTTGGAGAGCTCTTAAAAGAGACAGCTCTTAGTACCCATCCCCCAGAAACTCAGATTTATTAGTTCTCTATAGAACGCTCTCCTTATGATCCTGTTGTTTGACCAGATTTATGGACCACTTATAGGTTGAAAAGCAGACAGGATTTGAAGTCAAAGGACATGGCTTAGAATTGGCTCTTCTTTCATAGTCTTGATCAGCCTTCCTGAATTCTGTTTTTTAATCTGTGGGAAATAAGATTGTCTCACAGACTATCGAACACCAAGTGAGAAAATTCATGTGAAAATGCGTAACTGTCAAGTGCTATGGAAATGCAGAGAACTCTGAACATTTTAACTTGCAAAATACATAAAAGTTGTGGTTCCCTGTGTGAGATGTCATAACCTGGTAACAATTCAAAAAAGTTTCTAGAAGGAGATAAAGTAAGAAACTTCTCATTCTGCTAAGAACATTAAAAAAGAAAAGGAGAACTTTCATCATGTACTTCACCATCATCATTTCATAACTGAAATGTTAATAACAAGGACATAGTAAGAACCTGATTTCAGAATCAAGGACAATACTTTAATTCGAATATACTTTGCCTTATGAGAAAGTTGCTACCCTGTACTTAGTTGTGTTTTTTTGTTTTTTTGGGGTTTTTTTTGCATCCAGAGTGCAGAAATTGCTACAGTGCTTCACAAACCAGCATTCAAAACACTGTTTTTAAGATCTAGTCCAGCCCAGAGAAATATTGCTACTAGGTATGATTTTCCCAGGATCTTACAGCTCCTTAATGGCAGGCTGGAGGTCAGAGGATGTCAATGTTGAGCAACATTTTTTACTATGCTCCCTGTGTAATTTCATCAGCATATCCCGTGGGCCAAGATTTTGTTCAGCTTTAACACTGTCATTTATACATGAAAACAACAAGTTTAGTGAATATATCTTTTCAAACCACACTCCTCCCTTTCCCTCCCACCCTAGAATCTGATCATTGTTCCTGGCAGGTCACTGTGTTGGTGTCTCTCCCCCACCTTGCATCTCAAACTGAGAAATACTGGGATTTTTATTTGCTTGTTGTCATTCAAGATCAGATGAAGTTGGAGATAAGGCAGAGCTGGGGCGGGAGTGGGGTGGAGTGGAGGGAGGGCAGCAATCGTCATCCTGCGAATAGTCAGACTGCCTGTTTCCAATGTAGGCTCTACCACTCATTGGTATGGGACTTGGAGCAAGTTCCTACACCTCAGCTTCCTCATCTGCAAAATGAGGCTAAGATTTGTAACTACCCTGATAGGATTGCTATGAGGATTAAGTAATCGAATGTTTAAAGTGCTTACTATAAGCTTGATAAATACTAGCCTGGAGTAGTAGTAGCACCCAAATTACTTCTTGCCATTGACTTTTTCTCTTTTCGAGTGCACGGTTTAATGCAGTTATACATACAAAAGGGGATACTGACATCCCAGTGAATGAACAGACCTTCTGTTAATTTCCTATTGCAACCTTCTTTTACTAATAGCTCCACATTGTACCATTATCAACTCCTGATCCAGGGTAGTGAATTGCATCCTGTCCAGAGTTAATGAGCCATCACAAATAGGATCAGCTCTATTAGTACTGCTGTTACTCATTTATTTTCATTATCCAAATTACCCCATTTATATTTGCTATAAAGCACAAAGCTGGTTTCTGTTTTAAATATATAAAAGCAAGTAGCATAAATTTACAGATAGAACATGTGCTGCCGTTAAAAATAATTTTGAGGTTATTTTGAAGTCAAATTCAGAAACTGTGCTTTATATCTCTAATTAATGAAATTCATCAGTTGATACCTAATATATGTATATCAGAAAGACAAAGTGTCACTATAAACCAGCTCTTTTGTAATGAATCTACATATATATAATATTGCTTATGGCTATTTTAGAAAATAAACCATTTCAAAAAGGAAGAGAAGACTTTCTTTTAATTAATGCCTTATAGAATATTGTTTTAACATGAATAATACAATTAAAGAACAAGCTGTAAATTGGATCATGGAGTTTTGACATTTATATTATGGCAACCTTACAATGAACCGTGCTTCTAACAAAGAAGTTCTTTCCATTTTTAATAACTCCTGTGGTGAGTAGTTAGAAATAAATTAAGTGGAATGATTATTTCTCCATCTCTGTCTGTGACCTAAGTCACTAGTATCAAATGTCTACCAGTTATTCTAAAGGTGGTGATGTCAGGAACAAGGAGTTAGCCCTTTTCCTTCTGTGTTTTGTAATCCACTTCTATGTGGAAGCATGGTGTTGCTTAAAAGATGTAATGCATCAATGCAATCCCCATCAAAATACTATCCACTTTTTTCAAAGAAATGGAACAAATAATCCTAAAATTTGTATGGAACCAGAAAAGACCCCGCATAGCCAGAGGAATGTTGAAAAAGAAAAGCAAAGCCGGCGGCATCACAAT
>NW_027698624.1:0-348 GCF_054177405.1 Leptonychotes weddellii | reverse complement strand
TGACAGCTCATCACCCTCAGCCCCCCGTCAGGGCACCCACTCTCTTCTTGGGGTGCCCAGAGTACCTGCTGAATGGGGAAGGATGTGGAGAAGGCTCCAGTTGGTCAGCTCAGGAAAACTGCTCATTCCGCCCTCACGTTATTGCTGGTCTGAACTTCCAGGAGGCGGCTCTGTCGTCCTGGACTGGCATGGGGATCAAGAAGCTCCTGGGGTAGGAATCCCCACAAAGCACTGGGCCCATGCTGAGTTGTTGAGCCCATTGGAAATAGGGTTTTCTTGGGAAAAGAAGCTGCCCCAAGCTTCAGGCTTGTTGCCGCACATGCTTGCTTTTGCTGCTCTTTGGAGAGG
>NW_027698623.1:0-348 GCF_054177405.1 Leptonychotes weddellii | reverse complement strand
TTTTTTTCTTAGCTGTGTTTAATCTGTATTTAAACATGTCCAATGATTTATTGACTTCAATTTTTCTATTTCTCATTTTTACAATTATAGTTGATGACTTTTGTCTTTAGTCTGCTGTAGTTCCTAGAGCTTTGCTAACATTTTCTTTCTTTTTTTTTTTTTTAAAGATTTTATTTATTTGCGAGAGAGAGAATGAGAGACAGAGAGCACGAGAGGGAGGAGGGTGAGAGGGAGAAGCAGACTCCCCGCTGAGCAGGGAGCCCGATGCGGGACTCGATCCCGGGACTCCAGGATCATGACCTGAGCCGAAGGCAGTCGCTTAACCGACTGAGCCACCCAGGCGCCCTT
>NW_027698622.1:0-348 GCF_054177405.1 Leptonychotes weddellii | reverse complement strand
TTCTTTTCCCACTGCATCAGGTCTTTTCTGATTTGTTTAGAGTATATTTTCTGCGGACATAGTTACCCTGTTACCATTTTGTTCTGTCATTCATCTATTCTCCTCTGGACAAAATGACAAGATGGAAAAAATCACCTCAACAAAAAGAACAAGAGGCAATATTGACTGCCAGGGACCTACTCAATACGGACATTAGTACAATGTTGGATCTAGAGTTCAGAATGATGACATTAAAGATACTAGCTGGGCTTGAAAAAAGCATGGAAGTTATTAGAGAAACCCTTTCTGAAAAAATAAAAGAACTAAAACTAACCAAGTTAAAATAAAAAAGGTGCAATCAAAAATGGG
>NW_027698621.1:0-348 GCF_054177405.1 Leptonychotes weddellii | reverse complement strand
TGACAAAAACTTAGGGACCCTCTCACACATTATAATCATATATTTACTGCTTTTAATTAATCATAAGTTTAAATAAGTTATTAACTATGCAGAAAATGTGTACCACTTTGAGATAAAATGAGTATTGATATTATTGTTTCATCCTGTTTTGATAAAATCTGAAAGAAATCAAAATTTGTTTAATTATTTATTTTATTTTATTTTTTTTTTAAATCAACACCACTGGGGCACCTGGGTGGCTCAGTCATTAAGCATCTGCCTTCGGCTGTCATGACCCCAGGGTCCTGGGATCGAGCCCCACACAGGGTTCCCTGCTCAGCAGGAAGCCTGCTTCTCCCTCTCCCACTC
>NW_027698620.1:0-348 GCF_054177405.1 Leptonychotes weddellii | reverse complement strand
TAAATACTAGAGCATCTTCTTTTAAAAAAATGAATAAAATTATTCAGGACAATGCTACAGTATTTTCCACAGGAAGGTGTATTTGTTCATTCCTTCATTCATTCCAAAAACATTTGATACCCTCCATATGTAAGGGGCTTTGTGGTAGACATATTTGTAGAAGAAACAAATGAATCAGACATGTGCCCGTTTTTTTTTTTAATTTTATTTTATTATGTTATGTTAGTCACTATACATTACATCATTAGTTTTTGATGTAGTGTTCCATGATTCATTGTTTGCATATAACACCCAGTGCTCCGTGCAATACCTGCCCTCCTTAATACCCACCACCGGGCTAACCCATCC
>NW_027698619.1:0-348 GCF_054177405.1 Leptonychotes weddellii | reverse complement strand
TTTGAAAAGATAATATGAAAAGAAAAATTTGATCCTAAATTCATTGCAACATTATTTACAATAGCCAAGACATAGCAGAAACCCAAATGTCCATCCAGAGATGAATGGATAAAGATGTAATAGATCTATATATCTATATTTATATGTATATCATCTGTGTCTTCATCTTCTTTCTTTCTTCTCTCTTTCCTTTCTTTCTCTCTTTTCTTCCTTCCTTTCTTTCTTTCTTTCTTCTTCTTTCTTTCTTTCTTTCTTTCTTTCTTTCTTTCTTTCTTTCCTCTCTTTCTTTCTTCTCTCTTTCCTTTCTTTCTTTCTTTCTTTCTTTCCTCTCTTTCTTTCTTCTTTCTT
>NW_027698618.1:0-348 GCF_054177405.1 Leptonychotes weddellii | reverse complement strand
TGTGTGTGTGTGTGTGTTTGAAATTTGACTCTTGCTAATTTTGACGCTTCCTCTAACAGACGTGTTGACCTGTTGCAGCTCAGTGAGTTGTTAGTGTCCAAAAAGATTCTTCCCAACTAGATTTTACATTATGTTCCCAAAGTATAAATCCCTGATATTTGACTTATTCAAACTTGTGTCACTACATTGTTCAATAAAATCATTATAATAACTTTAAAAGTATTTACAAGCATTTCAGATTACACACGATTCTCCTTATAGTAATCTCATTTTAAGTGGTCAGTGACAACGTTGACTAAGAAATATTAACACAGCATCATAACTACTCATTTTTCAAATGTTTATATT
>NW_027698617.1:0-348 GCF_054177405.1 Leptonychotes weddellii | reverse complement strand
TGTCCACAGGGGGCATTTTCACTTGGGGTCACTCCTAAATTTGGATTAGTCTTCCTCCACCCTTGCATTCTCTCTACTTTTCATCTTATCCTCCAGTGCAACAGGTAATGCTATGGATTCCTACAGATCCCCCAATTCCAACCTTCTCTATCCATTTTCCAAATCAGGCAAGGATGGGAGGCGCCATGGTAAAGGAAGCATGAGGAAGACTTCAGTTATTTTTAGGTTTCTTTTTTCCATGTCTCTTTGTGATGACAAAGTGGTAAGAATTCAAGGGCCAGAGTATCTCAGGAAAGAGGCTATTAAAGGGGCTTTCTGCCATAGTTTTAATGCAAGTTCGCTCAGCGC
>NW_027698616.1:0-348 GCF_054177405.1 Leptonychotes weddellii | reverse complement strand
TTGGACTTTATAATTAGCTAAAAATGTTCAAAAATAATCTATTTTGATGTTTATTGGGATGAATTTGAATACATAGTTTGGTGAGATAATTGACATCGATAAAATAGTGAGCCTTCCCAGGTAAAGACGTGAGTTTTCTCTCTGCTTATTTAGGTCTCTTCTAGTAAAGGTTTATTGTTTTCATTGTTATAGCATAGTAGAGTGCTTGCTAGATTTTGTATATGTATTTAATGTGTCTATTTGCAGTGGTAATTATTTGCATTGCCTTTTTAAATTGTTATTGCTGATATGAAGAAAATTTATAGATATCATATATTAATCTTATATTTGGATACGTTATTGAACTTA
>NW_027698615.1:0-348 GCF_054177405.1 Leptonychotes weddellii | reverse complement strand
TGATGGTGGTGATGGAGGTGGTGATGGGGTGGTGGTGGTGATGATGGTGTTGGTGGTGATGGTGGTGATGGGTGATGGTGCTGATGGTGGTGATGGAGGTGGTGATGGGGTGGTGGTGGTGATGACAGTGATGATGATGGTGTTGGTGGTGATGATGGTAGTGGTTTCGGTGGTAGTGACTGTGCTGGTAACAGTGATGGTGGTGATGGAGGTCCTAATGGTAGTGGTGAGGGAGGTGGTCATGATGATGGTGATGAAGGTGATTTGGCGGTGGTGGTGGTGGTGGTCTTATAAACTACCTAAGAGGCATATGCTAAGCCAGTGCTTTGTTGGGGTCAGTAAGGACAG
>NW_027698614.1:0-6466 GCF_054177405.1 Leptonychotes weddellii | reverse complement strand
GTAGCAGTGGTGGAGGTGATGGTGGTGGAGGTGGTGGTGGTGGTAGAGGTGGTAGTGGGGGTGGTGGTAGCAGTGGTGGAGGTGATGGTGGTGGAGGTGATGGTGATGGTAGAGGTGGTGGTTGAGGTGGTAGCGGAGGCAGTGATGGTGGAGGTGGTGGCAGCAGTGGTGGAGGTTTTGGAGGTGATGGTGGTGGTGAAGGTGGTGGCAGCGGTGGTGGAGGTGATGGTGGTGGAGGTGATGGTGGTAGAGGTGGTAGTGGAGGTGGTGGTAGCAGTGGTGGAGGTGGTGGCAGCAGTGTTGGAGGTGATGGAGGTGATGGTGGTGGTGAAGGTGGTGGTAATGGTGGTCGTAGTGGAGGTGATGGTGGTCACAGTGGTGGTGATGGTAATTTTGGTCACGGTGAGGGTGTTGTTGGTGGAGGCAGTGATGGTCGAGGTGGAGGTGAAGGTGACGCTAACAGTTATGAATATGTTGATACTACTGAATCTTAGCCTCTGTACATATACACAGTGCACTTCCTATCTTAAGGAGAGAATTCAGAACCTTTTAGGTGCTTTTTGCTGAATGGACAAAAACCGCACCTAAACCAAGTAGTCAACTGTGAAGGACAATTTTAAATTTTAAGCCACAAAGATCATTCTTGTGGCCTAAGGAAGAAAATTTGAAATGTTAGAAAATAAAAAAGAATAAGATAAAGAAGATTGCCAAAGATGAATTATTGGGGGGCAAAAAGGATGCAAATGAGGTTCATTTGCTGTTACTCCATCTTTTCTCCACTGAAGGACACACAGAGCCTCAGGCATCTACAACCCCAGAGACCAAAACTGTCTATTTTGGAGATATCTGCCTTTGATGTTCCCGAAATGGCACTTCCAGAAAGGCAGTGCTCCCCAGCTTGGTCTGTCCCAGGGAGAGATCAGTAGGAACAAGCTTTGCATTATTTTAAATCAGGGTATTTTCACCCAGTTAAACAGTGCTAACTTCATCGTCTGGATCAAGTGTAGATGCAGAACACTACTTGTCCCAGATTCCATTTGACAACAATCCTGTTCTGTTCTTTCCCATTCAATGTTTAAGTTTAAGCTTTTAAGTCTGCTTTTTTCTCCTCCCCTGACTAACAAATGCAATTTCAGTGCTGAGTGCAAAACAACAGCAGGTTTTGCCCACAGTTGACGAAAGAAATCTCAGAAATAAATAGGAGCTGCAGGAAAGACAACATTTTTCCATATCATAAAGCTCATTCCAATGAAATGGTGAATTGAGAATAGTCATAAAATCACTAACGTGCTCTCATGTTTAGAAGGGATGACTAAGGGAGGTATAAATGCATAGCCCTGTCTCTGGTAGTAGTATCTGTTGAAGTAAACCTCTGACGATCCTTGGTCTCCAAAGGTTATTTCTGGGTAATTGGGCCCACGCACTTAAAAGTTTGCAATTCTGATTGCCTGTCTTATGTGTTTCCCTGGAAAAAATGTTTCATAGAACACGTCTGTATTCCAAATAGTCTCACATGCTTGTAAAATAGCCTTGTCAAACAGAAGAGGCTCATTGGCACGTTCCTCTTCAACAGCATGGGGAGAAGGCAAAATAAATCCCTGAGACATCTGTAGGTTCTTTATTTATAGGAAGAGTTTGAGAATCTTTGACTCTTTAGATTCACAACAGCTCTGGGGTTCAAATCATATTTGTGTCGCAAATATTCATCAAGAATGTTAGAATTTGGGCGCCTGGGTGGCTCAGTTGGTTAAGCGACTGCCTTCGGCTCAGGTCATGATCCTGGAGTCCCAGGATCGAGTCCCGCATCGGGCTCCCTGCTCGGCAGGGAGCCTGCTTCTCCCTCTGACCCTCCCCCCTCTCATGTGCTCTCTGTCTCTCTCATTCTCTCTGTCTCAAATTAAAAAAAAAAAAAAAAAAAATCTTAAAAAAAAAAAAAGAATGTTAGAATTTGGTGTGAAACAAGACATTGAATCCAGAGTCCAAAACAGAGACAGTAGACTTACAGGTTGCCCTCTTAGTCCTTGTGGACCCTGCGGGCCTGTGGCTCCTGCATCACCAACTTCCCCCTTTTGCAATAAATGGTAAACATGAAGTTAATTTTCTCCTATGAGTTCATGCAATCTTATGTCATTTTCCTTAGAGATTCTACAGTCACGCTTTTCAGGTCCTATTGGCATCCCCATATAGTCCAAGGTAAGTATCTTCCTCTGGACCTTGTTACATACAGATAATAACAAATATAGTAGAGATTTTGGCACTGAAAATTAGCAAAACCAGGTATGAAGCACCAGGAACAGAATTTCATATTATTCTGGCTTTTCTAGGTGTGAATGTGAGCTTTATTTGTACTGAATTCATATATTTATCTTTTTATTGATATGTCTTTGCCTACTGATATAGGTGGTCATCTATCCATCCATTTTCTATATGTCAGTCTATATGTCTTTCTTTCTCTGTATCCATCCATCCACTTATAAGGTAATGGCCAGTCAATACCACCACCAACCATATCAGAAACTCCTGCTGGAAACAATCACATAAGGAGAGATTCATATAAGAAAACCCAAGCTGCAATCAAATGAGATGTGTTCTCTGACATTCACCTTCATTCCTGTTGGTCCAGCTTTTCCTTTGGAACCAATTGGCCCTGGAGGCCCAGGAACCCCCTGCAATAAGATCAGGACTAAAATCACCTCGAGGGCCACAGAGTTAACTATCTGACTCTTGTTATTATTGAAATGGTCTGGAACTGGTAATATACTCACAAATCACCTTTAATGTTTTATACAATTAACTGTATCTTTCAACAGACAAAATGCTTCCTATGCACATTTAACCTCTGGGCTGGGGAGGGCGGCGAGGGAGTGGGGAGGAAGAGGGAGGCATTCTGTGCGAGAGGCCACATCTGCCAAGTACTGAGCACTGGAGCAATGATCTGGCTACTAGGGGGAAAAACACCATTTGACTAGGAGATCGAGAAGACAAACACCTGGACTTTCACCCACTCCAAACAGAAAATATTATCAAATGAAAATGAAAGCAATACAGTCGGTTTATAGGGCGTTAGACTCTTCCTGATAGGGAGAGTAAGAACAGAACTAGGACATAGGCCATCCTGGAGCTGCTATTATGAATCTCCAGATCGAGATGCTTATCCCTAACTTAAATCACGCTGCTCAGGCTTTAAGCTATATCAGATGCTCCCATCATTAGGAGGCCACTCCTGATCATCTGTCTCAATGAGATCTGACCCTTCTATGAACCACTGGGATCCTGGGTCAGGAGTAGAAGGGGCACCAGAAGGAACCAAGCTGGGAGCCAGTTTGGCCACTTCCTATCCAGATGACAAATCATTTTTAAACCCTTTGAGCCTCGGTCTCCTCATCTATAAAATTGGGATGGTAATGCTTCCTTTTATGTTTATGAGCAGTAAATTAGTATTGTATACCCCTTTTATAGTTCTGTTTTTTCTCGCACTATAGGTAAGCCACCATCAGCTTGTGTTAAACACCCTTGGGGCTCCGACCCAATCTCATCGATCACTATATTCCCACAATGCACCTACAGTAGAAGGGGGTACACCCAGTGATCAAATTAGCTATTGCTAGAAACCCCTGATACCCACCAATCCCAGAGCAAACAGTGTAGCTTTATGTTATTAGTCCAGAACACTCAGGCCATTGTTAATGAGCAGCTCTACTATAGCTTTTAGTTTTTCCAACCTACCTCAGCACCCGGTAAGCCTCTTTGTCCAGAATTTCCTGGTGGTCCTTGCCTTCCTCTCAGTCCCTAGTCCAAAGATGAAATTAAAGTTCAACCAATGTTTATGGAGCTATTTATTTCCCACGTAACCACAAAGTCACCTTGGTCAATGATGGGAGCATAAATCAGGGTGCCCTGACCCACTGCTATCATGTTTATCACACACTACTCAGCAGCATCTGAAAGGGAGCACCCCAGGCTCACTCCATGGCAAGCACTGGCTGTGAGCCTTCAGCACCTATACCTGTAACCACCTCTGCAGTTGAATCTGATGAGCCCTAAAATTTCAGAACATTGCTTTTATATTTTCATATGCCCAACTAATTTTAAATCCTGAAAGGGGAATGATAGGGGCTGTTAAGATACTGATCTCCTTTGGAAATTCAACCTTTGCTTTATAGATACAAGGGCTGAGGACCAGAGGGCACATTTTGATTTTATCAAGAACCAACAGGCCTGTCCTCAATAGTACAATAGCCTAACCTCACCGGGCACATTGCTGGGGAGGTACCATTTTCTCCCCAATCCATTTAACTTTACTGATTTCAACACTAATCTTTCTCCAGCTTTTCTGAGAAATGCTTTCCTATTAGAAGCATGGATCGTGGATTCTATACTCCTGCGTGAGGCATTGTAATCACCTATTTAAATAGAACATTATCCCCACATCCCAGTGGGAAGTGAAATTAAGTAGAGGTTTTATTGATTATCTTGCTCATGGTTCACAACACAGCTTGTTCCCTTTGACTCAGCAGTATGATAAAGTGAATATAAAAGAGAAAGCCAGGATGCCACAGTGGTGGGGGGTCCAAATTTGAATTAAGCCAGTGATCAAAAGAAAGGCAAAATCCATCTCTCAGTTGTTTCCCTCTATGTTCAGACACTATTTTCTATCATAAAATAAATACAATCTCTAATTACACTTTGATCACCCATTTTGTTCTTTTGTACCTTCGTCAAGTCAAAAAACAACAGAAACCTTTCAAAATTATTGCGTGACACTCATAGAATTTTTAAAGTTATGGAGAATGGTTCAATGTGTTAGCAAGAGATGTTGTTTTGAAGTTCTTCCATTTGATACTTGGGAACAATTTGGCCTTTAAAAGAAAGATGTAGGACATGTTCCAGAAGGATTTACAGAATGACAGATTTGGGTTATGCTTAGAAGACTCCAAAAGAACTGGTTGGAAGTTCACATTTCCAGTTATCACTGAATAGTTTACAACACCCCACTTGAGGGCAAGACCCTTCCTTGCCTTAATGTTCTGAACATCCCATGCCTGTTAGCAAATTGCTCTATGTATAACAGATACTCAATAAACACTTTGCTGATTTTTCATGCCAAATTTGAGTACTTTGAATACACAGCTTCAGAGGCAGTAATTAAGAGCATAGATTTTATAGCTAACCTGCCTGAGTTTGAATCCCACCTTTATCATTCACTAGTTGTGTGAGATTGGCCAATTTACCTAACTTCTCCATCCCCCCTCCATTTCTCTCTGTAAAATAGGGATAATAACCCTCCATTGAAGGATTAAATAGGTTAATACAAGTGTTTAGGACCATATTTAAGACATAATAAGAACTCAGTAAATATTAGCTATTGGAGTTTAACCTGCCCAGGAGAGAAACTATACAATTTGCTTTGGAAGGCCCAGAAAAGAGATATCCAAGGCCATTCTGATATATGTTAAATCCCTACCCAAGAATCTAAGTGATAATTTCAAACAAATAACTTTAGCACTAAAAACAAGTTCACTGATACAACCTGTGAGCCAGGGTATCCAAGCTCTCCGTGGTAACCCCGTTCACCGGATTCTCCACGCACACCCTGTCAAAATAAGCAAAACTTAGTGAGTTCACCAGGCACCATTAGTGTTCCTATTGAAGGCAACCAGCCTTTCCTGCAAGATGTCACTTGAGAGCCACAAGAGAAAGACAAAAAAGATTTTGATTGTCTGTGCTCTGTTCTCTTGGGATTGGAGAGGATATGGAGAGAGGGGGCTCCACTTATGTTGGAAAACCAGATTCTTACTGTCTTTCCCAGTCTTTGCATGTCTCCTTCCGATATCTTAGCTGGTGATAGAAGCAAAAATACTTTGTTTAAATAACCCAAGCTCTCATTTAACTTAATAACAGGTCCCTAAAAGCCCATCCATTCCTTTTAAGGGATATGGGCTAAATGCTCGCTGGTGTTAAGGACCCTTAGCCCATGTGAAGAAACTCAGAAGGTTGAACACAGCGACAAGCGTGACATTCTGGGCCAAGACACATAAAGCACATAGAGAAATGGCAGAAAACTGGCTTTTTAAAAAGATTTTATTTATTTGAGAGAGAGAGAGAGAAGGAACAGGTGGAGGGGCAGAAGGAGAGGGAGAAGCAGACTCCCTGCTGAACAGGGAACCTGATGTGGGGCTGGATCCTGGGACTCCGGGATCATGACCTGAGCCAAAGGTAGATGCGCAACTGACTGAGCTCCCCCCAGGTGCCCCAGAAAACTGGCTTTAAAATCCTACAGATTTGGGGTGCCTGGGTGGCTCAGTCCTGGGATCGAGCCACCATCGGGCTCCCTGCTCAGTGGAGAGCCTGTTTCTCCCTTTGCCCCTCACCCCACTCATGCTCTCTCTCTCTCAAATAATAAATAAATAAAATCTTAAAAAAAAAAAAAACCTGCAGATTCTTTTTTTTTTTTGCTTTTTTTTTT
>NW_027698613.1:0-348 GCF_054177405.1 Leptonychotes weddellii | reverse complement strand
AGCAGGGAGCCCGATGCGGGGCTCGATCCCAGGATGCTGGGATCATGACCTGAGCCGCAGGCAGTCGCTTAACCAACTGAGCCACCCAGGCGCCCCTGCTTAGTGGTTTCTTTTTTTTTTTTTTTTTTTAAAGATTTTATTTATTTATTCATAAGAGACAGAGAGAGAGAGAGAGAGAGAGGCAGGCTCCCCGCTGAGCAGGGAGCCCGATGCGGGACTCGATCCCAGAACCCTGGGATCATGACCTGAGCTGAAGGCAGATGCTCAACCATCTGAGCCACCCAGGCACCCAGCTTAGTGGTTTCTGAGGGAGCATTTTCTCTATTAGTAATTCTTTGAATCTCTTTT
>NW_027698612.1:0-348 GCF_054177405.1 Leptonychotes weddellii | reverse complement strand
GGCTGGGTCTGTGGCTTATCCCACCATACTGCCTCCCCCACCCTGCAGCAAGTCTTGGTCTTTGGTTAACACTATTTGTCAAATATAAATTTTGTCATTTCTCAAGTGTATCATTATAACAGCCCAGTAGTTGGGATCTCTATCTCTCCCCTCCTCCTCTCAAACCATTCTCCACTTCATGACACAGTGATTTTTTTCTAAAACAGAAATCTGATCATGACACATCTCTGCTTAACATGTCTGAGGGGATTCCCCCCACCCTTACATTTCAGATAAAGTCAAAACTCTTCAGCTAGCAAGCAAGACCTTCCATAATTCCCAGGATTCTCCATGATCTGAACCCTTCTT
>NW_027698611.1:0-348 GCF_054177405.1 Leptonychotes weddellii | reverse complement strand
CAGACTCCCCACTGAGCAGGGAGCCCGACGTGGGACTCGATCCCAGGACTCCAGGATCATGACCTGAGCCGAAGGCAGTTGCCCAACCAACTGAGCCACCCAGGTGCCCGTGAGCTCACAGATTTATTTAATCTTTACTTAAAGCCATCACAAGATCATCTTTCCCCCAATCTTGGAAATGAGTATGTCTCTTAATTCCAGTAGGAAGCATGGCCAACTTTTCCTCATTAGCTTATTTTGCTGGGTAGATCCCTAAGGTGTAGTGTGAAAATTGAAGATTATTTTCATTTCAAGACCTAATGATTCACAGATATCCTGGCACTTAAAAAGTATCTCAGTACTTAAGTT
>NW_027698610.1:0-348 GCF_054177405.1 Leptonychotes weddellii | reverse complement strand
TTCTATCCAAGTTTTAGCTGACTCACATGGTACTGCCTGGGGCCTGGCCTTAGGCACAAAGATGTAAACATGAGAAACTCAGTTAATGTTGTTCCCTTGCAAGTGTTAGTCTCTCTAATTTCTACCTGGTTGTGATCACATCACTTTCAGTCCCTTTCTATAGCCTTTTAAGTATTTTGTCCAGAATTCATAGTTGTTACCTGTCAGAGAGACAATCTTTTACAAGGTATTCTGTCATTAGTGGAGGTGGTACTCTCTGACTACATAAAATTTAAGCTTTTTTTTAGATGGCTAAAGATTCCCAGAAACAGAATTGAAAGACAAACAGTAAGTTAGGAGAATATATTT
>NW_027698609.1:0-348 GCF_054177405.1 Leptonychotes weddellii | reverse complement strand
TGACAAAAACTTAGGGACCCTCTCACACATTATAATCATATATTTACTGCTTTTAATTAATCATAAGTTTAAATAAGTTATTAACTATGCAGAAAATGTGTACCACTTTGAGATAAAATGAGTATTGATATTATTGTTTCATCCTGTTTTGATAAAATCTGAAAGAAATCAAAATTTGTTTAATTATTTATTTTATTTTTTTTTTTTTTTAAATCAACACCACTGGGGCACCTGGGTGGCTCAGTCATTAAGCATCTGCCTTCGGCTGTCATGACCCCAGGGTCCTGGGATCGAGCCCCACACAGGGTTCCCTGCTCAGCAGGAAGCCTGCTTCTCCCTCTCCCACTC
>NW_027698608.1:0-348 GCF_054177405.1 Leptonychotes weddellii | reverse complement strand
TTTTTTTTTTTAAAGATTTTATTTATTTATTTGAGAGAGAGAGAATGAGAGAGAGCACATGAGAGGGGGGAGGGTCAGAGGGAGAAGCAGACTCCCTGCCGAGCAGGGAGCCCGATGCGGGACTCGATCCAGGGACTCCAGGATCATGACCTGAGCCGAAGGCAGTCGCTTAACCAACTGAGCCACCCAGGCGCCCGTCATCTTGCCAACTTCTATAACCTCAGTGGAAGCAGGGTGACACAGGTAACAAGTTCTATGATCCTGAGCTCACGTCACAATATAGTTTGTACATTCAAAGGGGCAAAAAGTGGAGTAAGAGTGTTGGCTACAAAATCACATTTGGATTAA
>NW_027698607.1:0-348 GCF_054177405.1 Leptonychotes weddellii | reverse complement strand
TGGACCCTCACAGACCCATCCGACTATGATGTTTTGGTGGGGACTCGGGGGATGTGGAGAGGGGGTGAGTAGCGGATCACACATGGAAGAGCTGGTGGGTAAAGGCACAGACACGGGAGAGCAGGGGCCATGTGGGCCCAGTGAACAGGAGTGTGTTGAGAGTATCTGTGTGTGAAGAGGGCAGAGGAAGGCAGGGATAGAAGCTGACTGTGGACAGCTTTAGGTTAGTTAGTTATTACTTAACTCAACCAACAGTTACAAAGAACCTGCCTGAGCCAAGCATGGTGCTGGGTGATGGAGTACACAGCTGAACAAGGTACGGTTTCCTGTCTCATGGGGGACACAGAC
>NW_027698606.1:0-348 GCF_054177405.1 Leptonychotes weddellii | reverse complement strand
GGCTGTTTGGGGTACAGGTCCATCTTTCCCTTATTCGGCCCAGCATCCCTGGCTGGGTTCTTCTGGGACTTAGCCCTAGTCCTACTCACCAGGCAGGAGGGGAAGTGGGTGCAGGTCATGGGGGCGGGGGATGATTTATAGAAGAGAGGCCTCTGCAGGGTTTCCTTGTAAGGGGGGAGGTGCTGGTTTTTAACGGGAGGGGTGCAGCTTGGAGGGTTCAGAGGAATCTGGGGACTCAAGATCTTTGGGGGCTCCACCCCTTATGTCCCCCGGCTGTGTGTCAGAGTCCCGTTCTTTCCCACGCAGGGTCCTGACCTTAGTTCGCAGACCTGATTACCCACTGGGGGG
>NW_027698605.1:0-348 GCF_054177405.1 Leptonychotes weddellii | reverse complement strand
TAAATACTAGAGCATCTTCTTTTAAAAAAATGAATAAAATTATTCAGGACAATGCTACAGTATTTTCCACAGGAAGGTGTATTTGTTCATTCCTTCATTCATTCCAAAAACATTTGATACCCTCCATATGTAAGGGGCTTTGTGGTAGACATATTTGTAGAAGAAACAAATGAATCAGACATGTGCCCGTTTTTTTTTTAAATTTTATTTTATTATGTTATGTTAGTCACTATACATTACATCATTAGTTTTTGATGTAGTGTTCCATGATTCATTGTTTGCATATAACACCCAGTGCTCCGTGCAATACCTGCCCTCCTTAATACCCACCACCGGGCTAACCCATCC
>NW_027698604.1:0-348 GCF_054177405.1 Leptonychotes weddellii | reverse complement strand
TTCCATAACTCATTATTTGAATATAACACCAGTGCTCAATTCAATATGTGACCTCTTTAATAACCATCACCAGGCTAACCCATCCCCCCACCCCTCTCCCCTCTAGAAGCCTCGGTTTGTTTCCATAGTCCATAGTCTCTCATGGTTCGTCTCCCCCTCCAATTTGCCCCCTTCATTTTTCCCTTCCTACTATCTTCTTCTTTTTTTTAACATATAATGTATTATTTGTTTCAGAGGTACAGGTCTGTGATTCAACAGTCTTACACAATTCACAGCACTCACCATAGCACATATCCTCCCCAATGTCTATCACCCAACCACCCCATCCCTCCCACCCCCACCACTCCA
>NW_027698603.1:0-6467 GCF_054177405.1 Leptonychotes weddellii | reverse complement strand
TTGCAAATGGCAAGATTTCGTGTTTTTTGATGGCTGCATAATATTCCATTGTATATATATACACCACATCTTCTCTATCCATTCATCTGTTGATGGACATCTTGGCTCTTTCCATAGTTTGGCTATTGTGGTACTTTATAAATTCTATTCACAATTACCAGTATTCGGAGGATGGCCAGGATCATTGAAGTGTTTGCAAAGGAGAAGATCCAGTGAGGCTAATATGGAGTTATAGAAATTAAGAGCTTCAAGATATTTTAGGACTCATCTAGCAAGACACCCTTGTTTTGCAGATAGGAAGCTGAGGTCTGGAGACCTTCTATAACTTGGTCAAAACTGTGAAGTTATTGTGTGACCAAATTGGATACAAATTCAACTGTACCAAGTAGTAGTCAGAGCCATTAAAGTTTTTTCTTGGTTTTTTTTGTTTGTTTGTTTGTTTGGGTCTTCACATATTGCCTGATAGCTAAGGTCAGATATATTTTTAAACTTAGGCTGGGCATTTGCCTCAATTTACAGAACAAATATAAGAATAAGACAGGAATCACTAACTTTTGTCCTGTTTAAGGTCCTACGTGTGCATATTTGGTTTATGATACTTAGGTCAGTTCTAAAAAGTGTGATTTTTAAATCTTTGCCTATTTCAGGTACTGATAGACAATATTGGCTAAGATAGGTAGGTAGATGATAGATATAGATAGGTAGATAATTAATGGGTAGATAATAGATAATGATTGATAGATAATAAAGGGGTAATAGAGAAATGATGACAGAAGGTAGAACAGGGAGGGAGGGAGATAGGAATATCATGTGCTCCATGGAAAGGGACTTGGAGGCCTAGAGTTAGAAGGAGTCGGGGTTGGGTTCCCTCCCATTAGTCCTAATTGATGGTTTCATGTTCTTGAGTAAATCTTTAATCCTGCTTGACTCTTGCTATAGAGTTCATAAGAAGTAAATGCTTTAGAGAAATGTCATTTATGTTACATTTAGGGGAATCTCCTTGTTGGGATATTTCATAAACATCTTCATTTAATACCATTCATTTAGCTTTCATTTCATTTATTGTCAAATCCTAAGTAATATTTCCCATCACCCTGAGTGAATTTTTATTTCTCTAATCCATGCTGATTTTTTATCTTGACCTGGCCAAAGTCAAGGCACAGAAATAGACTTTTAAGGAGAATAGAAATGTGAAAGGACTGGTACATTATTTCTCATTTGACACAGGAAGGTGTTTGGGAGTGTGTGGAACAGGATGAGTGGAAGAACGAGGAGCGTTATGTCCTACTGCCCCTGAGGCATCTTCATATTTCCCACCCCATGCAGCATCCCCTCTGAGAGTCTACCTCACTGGGTAAATTGATGGTTTGTGTTTTCAGGCATTGCTTCCATGGGCTGATTCCCCTGTAACCTTCAGCCTGTCAAGTTATCAGAAAGGAGGCAGCTGGGGTTACACATCCAGGTTTGAAAACCATTCCTCTGGCAAGCCAGGGAGAAAGACCTTTGTCGGCTCCCTTGGAAGTTAAAAGTAATTATTCAGTATGTGAGAAACTGTATTTTTTACCTGTCTTGGAGAAACCACCAACCATTAGGTCTCTCGTTTAGGATGGACAGTGGAGAACCGGCAGATACTTCAATAACAAGCCCATTGAAGGAGGGATACCAATAATGTTAATGCTCCCAACCCCACCCAGGTGTGACTAACTTTGTGTAACTGGGTTGACCAACTGAGGGCAATGGACTCCTGTTCCAGATCTGTCTACGGTGCATAGTTAGCTCCTCCAGGTTCCATGAGCATTAGATCAATTGATCTTCATGTTATCCTTGTGAGGTTGAACAAGTAAATATAGAACTGAGAAGTTCTATTGCTTAGGAAGACTCCCAGTTATGCAGGCATTCTACTAGTTGGGTCTGCCCCTTGACAACTTAAGGGAATGGAAATAATCCTGCAAGTTTGGAGTTCGGAGAGAGATCAGATATTTTGCTGAACTACCACAGATGAACCTGGTCCACGTGCTCTTTGCTCTAAGTTTGTCTGCTGTGGCTATTTCCATCACTGTATTAGTCACTGATTTAAAAGGCATCTTTAGGGGCGCCTGGGTGGCTCAGTCATTAAGGGTCTGCATTCGGCTGAGGTCACGATCCCAGGGTCCTGGGATTGAGCCTTGCATCAGGCTCCCTGCTCCACGGGAAGCCTGCTTCTCCCTGTCCCACTCCCCCTGCTTGTGTTGCCTCTCTCACTGTGTCTCTCTCTGTCAAATAAATAAAGTCTTTTTTTTTTTTTAAAAAAGGACGTCTTTATAGTTAAAATGGATCTTTGCTGCCTGTAGAAAAGTAAGCACCTCTTACGTTTTTTTCGGGAGTGAGTCTCCATTTGCTACAGTTGTACTAAAGCTTAAAATACGTCCCTTTTTTTTGAATTTTGAGTTGTAAGCTTTCTAGATCCATAGCTTCTTTTTTTGTGCCTGGCTGTGTTGTTGATCAGGAACCTGTGTTGATCATAACATCCTTGAGGACAGGTTAGAGTTTCACACTTCTTCGGATTCCTCACCTTGTGTTAGATTAATTGTGTCTCCCCCCTACCCACTGTCAGTTCACATGTGGAAGCCTTAACCCTCACCATGACTGAATTTGGGTAGAAGGCTTTTAAAGAGGAAATTAGGGTTAAATGAGGTCATGAGGGTGCAGTACTCATCCGGTAGGACTGGTATCTTTATAAGAAGAGGAAGAGACACCAGGGATGCACATGCCCAGAGAAAAGACCGCTTCAGGATACAGGGAGAAGGTGAGTGTCTACAAGCCAAGCACAGGTGCCTCGGGAGAAACCAACCCCGTGGGGACCTTGAAGTTGGCTTTGCAGCCTCCAGAACTGTGAGAAAACCAATGTGTGTTGTTTGTGCCGCCCAGCCTGTGGCACTTTGTCATGGCATCCCAGGCAGACTACTACGAGTCACCTCGTACCGTCTTAAAGATTATTTGTGGTGAATCTGATCTTTACAGCTGACGGCACCCTGCTTGCAGAGCCATAGAGAGGCTTCGGGCCAACCCTAAAGACAGGGATAACACAGCCTTAAGCTACGACGACTTTCTTTTTTGTATGTTTTCGTTATCGGTACGTGAAACAGGGGGAGATCATTCAGATATTAATGCCTTTTATGTATATATGAAAGATAAAAAAGGAAAAACCTGATCCCTGACAGTAGGCTATTAGGTACTTTCTGTTTATTCGGTGTTCTGTATTCAGAGCTGTCCTCATTTGAAATGTGATGTACAGAAAATTGATGCTACTTGCCTTGCTCTTCTGTTGAAGGATAGGTATGAGCAGCACATCTTTCCTGTTTTCACAGATATTTCCCCGGCCCCACTGTCTCCCTTGGCCAGCACCTCCACAAGGCGACTGTGCAGATACCTGCAGGCCCCCCCCTTGGCTTTACAGCCTCCTGCTTCAAATGCGATAAGCATGTGCATTGATTCTGTTTGCGTGGTTGTTGACAGACAATTTCTGTATAAATGCGGACTGACGTCAGTCTCTTTAGCATAATGCTTCACGGATGCATAGGCAGCAGCCAGTGCTCAGGTTTTTGGGTTTTTTAAAAAGATTTATTGAGAGAGAGATAGAGAGCGCGAGCGTGTGCAGGAGGGAGGGGCAGAGGGAGAGAAGGTCTAAGCAGACCCCCTGCTGAGTGCGGAGGCAACCGTAGTGCTCAGTCTCACCACCCTAAGATCAGGACCTGAGCGGAAATCAAGATTTGATTGCTTAACCAACTGAGCCATGTAGGTGCCCAACCCAGCGCCCAGTTTTATGAAGATGTGGATGACGAGCCTAACAATGAAGCCGTCTGTGCGGGAGGGGATTCCTTCTGGAGAGGGTAAAATAGGACCCGTCACACTCTAACACCATGTCCACACCAACACACATGCGCCACAGGGCTCCATTCTTCCCCCTTCATGCTTTGTGCGTTTTGTCTCAACTCTGCGCCTGTATTTACATTGCGTCCCACACGGCGTACAACGAAACCCAATCACAGTATCAGGAAGAAGCGATTGAGAGCCCAAAGTGCACACTTACAAGAAGCTGGGCGGGGCGGGGGAGGGCGGGGGCTCTGCAAAGCATCTGTGGACAGTTTGTCCTGATCCACGCATCTCCGGACTTGATACCTGCATTAGTGTGTATGACTTCACCCCGTAGAGGCTTCCGCTTCAGCATGAGCTCCTTACCTGTGCATCTCGGGATGGCCCAGGGACCTGCGTTCTAACAGACGCTCCAGGTGATTTCTGATGCCTGCCACACTTGAGCAGCGCTGTTCTGTTTCTGCGTCATGGGTCTGGAAGGGACTCTGTCCCCATTATGGTGGGACCCGTCCCCTCTGAGGATGCAGCCCCTTTCTACAGGGACCAACTTCATTACCTAAATAAGCATTTCACTTTCAATTTCCTTTTGTTCAGGTGATGTAGTGCTGATGCACGTCCTCCTGAAATTGAAGAATGACCCAAATAAAAGAAAAACCCTGCTGAGATATTTTATTGCATAAATCTGATTTATCGCCAAAAAAAAAAAAAAACAAAAAACCCCCAAACTACATTGCTGGAATTCTGCCTGACTGTGCTGTCAGTTATCCTAGGGATAAGGCACAGGTCCTGGAGAAAAAGAGGAAGCAACACAGAGAGCAACCTGAGAGGAAATCCCAGTTAGATTCAGCATAGACACAAATTCATGAAGGAATCAGTAAAGGAAGAATGAAGATATGCTTAAAAACGAATTTGTGTTGTGGTTTTTCATTTGGGGGGCAGTGAGATAAATGTTTGAATTATTGGGTGGTTCCTATAAGTTCGGATTTCTCAACCTTGGCATAATTGACATTTGGGAGCCCTATTATTTGTGGGGAGGCTGTCCTGTGCGTGGTAGGATGCACGTCCCTGGCCTCTGCCCACCGGATGCCCGTGGCAACCCCAGTCCCCAGTCTCAGCAACTAAAAATGTTTTCAGACATTGCCCAAGGTCCTCTGGGGGTGCCAAATGGCTCCAGGTTGGGAACTACTACTCTAAATGGATCTGGACTCCCTGTTGACATATCTTAAATACCTCTTACATTTAATAGGAATATTGCTTATTCCCGTGAAGCCTGGCAAATTGAAGTGGCAAGGAAATCCTTTACAATCTAAATTTGATGGGAGCTGTGTACTAGAGCTGAGGGCTGACCTCTGTGACCCTATTAGAAAAGTTTTTAAAAACAAAGCAGATATCTTTCAGCAACTGTGATGCATTTTTAATCAGCCGGCAAAGGCTGGAATCTGCAAATCCATGCAGTTGTTGGGGAGGCTTTTACTGCTCGCTGGTCTGCAAAGATTCTGCATTTTACAGGCATTCCTGCGAGATTGAGAAGGTTGGCAAAGCAACAGTGAAGTTTAGGGGTCTTAATCCATGGGTCTTGTCGGTTGGTTTAAAGGGGATACGCTAAGTTTGACTGTAGCTAGACATTTGTTAAGACCATAAACTCCAGCCAAGTATGTCTGAGGGGTAGAGGTTGTGGAAGACAACAAAATGTGTGGGATATGTTGTTTCATCTTCTTGTTTAGGGCCTTGCTTTGGTCTCTTTTAAAGGACAGGGATTGGGAAATCAATCTTTTTGTTTTGTTTATTTATTTTTTGCCATTAATATAGTTTATTTTTTTATCTTTTGTTTTTTATTTTTTTAGCATTTTAAAATTTAAATTCAATTAATTAACGTATAATGCATTATTGGTTTCAGAGGTACAGGTCTGTGATTCATCAGTCTTATGTAACACCCAGTGCTTATTACATCATGTGCCCTCCTTAATGTCCATCACCCAGTTACCCTATCCCCTCACTCTTCTCCCCTGCAGCAACCCTCAGTTTGTTTCGTAAGATTAAGAGTCTCTTATGATTGGTTTCCCTCTCTGGTTTCGTCTTATTTTATTTTTTCCTCTGTTCCCCTATGATCCTCTGCCTTGTTTCTTAAATTCCACATGTCAGTGAGATCATGTGATAATTGTCTTTCTCTGATTGACTTATTTCGCTTAGCATAATACCGTCTAGTTCCATTCACGTCATTGCAGATGGCAGGATTTCATTTATTTTAATGGCTGCATAATATTCCATTGTATATATACACCATATCTTCTTTATCCATTTATCTTTTGATGGACATCTGGGCTCTTTCCTTAGTTTGGCTATTGTGGACATTGCTGCTGTAAACATTGAGGTGCAGGTGCCCCTTCAGATCACTACCTTTGTATCTTTGGGGTAAATACCCAGTAGTGCAATTGCTGGGTCCTAGGGTAGCTCTATTTTCAACTTTTTGAGGAACCTCCATACTGTTTTCCAGAGTGGCTGCACCAGCTTGCATTCCCACCAGCAGTGTAGGAGGGTTCCCCTTTCTCCGCATCCCCGCCAACATCTGTCCTTTCCTGACTTGTTAATTTTAGCCATTCTGACTGGTGTGAGGT
>NW_027698602.1:0-348 GCF_054177405.1 Leptonychotes weddellii | reverse complement strand
TTTGGCCTGAAGGGCATTTTTAAGCATCTAATCGGACTGAATTATTAATTGTAATTACCATGTTTATTATATTATTAATGGATGAAATCATTAGTTGTACACACCAACTAAATAATCATTCTTTTTTTTTTTTTTAAAGATTTTATTTATTTATTTGAGAGAGAGAGAATGAGAGACAGCACAAGAGGGAAGAGGGTCAGAGGGAGAAGCAGACCCCCCGCCGAGCAGGGAGCCCGATGCGGGACTCGATCCCGGGACTCCAGGATCATGACCTGAGCCGAAGGCAGTCGCTTAACCAACTGAGCCACCCAGGCACCCCTAAATAATCATTCTTCATATTATGGAACG
>NW_027698601.1:0-348 GCF_054177405.1 Leptonychotes weddellii | reverse complement strand
GCTTCCCAACTGTCTTTCTCAGAAGCAGCAGATGGTAGCCCATGCAAAGAGAACTGGACTTGAGCTCAGAAAAGTCTCAAGCCCTGGTCATGTAGTTTTCTGTAGAGAGAAAGGGTTTCTCTTACCCAGCATCCATCTTGGCCTTGATGCCCAGGCTTGAGTGGGAGTGTTCTGCCATCTTGGGAAGGCCACTAGTCCCACTGGTGAAGTAGATGGCAGCTGCTTCTTGGCTTCCAGTCTCTACACAGCAATGAGTGGTAGATGCTTCTCTGACAAAGACACAGACTGTCACATTCTCAGATCTCCCTGGGACACTAGATGTCCCGGCGACTCATCTCTTCCCATCTT
>NW_027698600.1:0-348 GCF_054177405.1 Leptonychotes weddellii | reverse complement strand
CCACCTCTGTCATCCAAAGCAAGCTCATCTGCTCTCTAGCTGTCTGAGACATCCTCCTTGGAGGGTTCTTGAGCTTTCTGTTCTGATCATTCAGAGCAGAGTGTGGCTTTGGGTGCAGCTTGAATTCTGCTAAAGTCCGTGCTTTCCTCTTTATTGTATTGGTGAGCAAAATTTGGATGAACTTTTTAGGGATCTAGACGTTTAGCCCCTACCCCTAACTCCCTGCTGGCAGAGCCCTTCTCCTGTTGCATGGTGTCCCTAGCGCTAGCAATGCATCTACACATAGTACTTGCTGAAAGAACTCAAGAATGACCAAGTCATCCGTTTTCTAGACCAGGAGACCTGATG
>NW_027698599.1:0-348 GCF_054177405.1 Leptonychotes weddellii | reverse complement strand
AATCTATCTGGTCCTGGATTTTTATTTTTTAGTAGTTTTTCTTTTCTTTTTTCTTTTTTTATTTTAAAGATTTTATTTATTTATTTGACAGAGAGAGCGAGAGCACAAGCAGGGGGAACAGTAGAGGGAGAGGGAGAAGCAGGCTCCTCGCCAAGCAGGGAGCCCGATGCAGGGTTCGATCCCAGGACCCTGGGATCATGACCTGAGCCAAAGGCAGACACTTAACCATCTGAGCCACCCAGGTGCCCCCTTTTTTTGATAGTTTTTAAATTATTGGTTTGTTTTTTGTTTTTTGTTTTTTTCACTAGTAATTGGTCTGTTCAGATTTTCTATTTCTATTTTCTATTT
>NW_027698598.1:0-348 GCF_054177405.1 Leptonychotes weddellii | reverse complement strand
GGGACAAGAGATATGTAACCTAAAATGGTAGAAACATTAGATTGACAGCAGACTGATCTACAAAGAGCTGGCAGGCCAGAAAGGATGGGCATGATATATTCAGGGCACTAAATAAGAAATATATGCAACCAAGAATATTGTATCCAGCTAGTCTGGGTTCTGCCTCTGTGCTGAGTACTGGTGAACAAAAGTCACTTTCTCAAGAGATTTCAGCAATCCCAGGTCCATTCCTAGAGTAGCCCAAGGCAGAGACATGCCCCAACATGGAGGCAGGTCTGGGAGCGCTGTGGAGGGGCGCACAACCCAGGACGCTGCTGTTCATAGCAGCACGGGCAGAAACGGAGACAG
>NW_027698597.1:0-348 GCF_054177405.1 Leptonychotes weddellii | reverse complement strand
GGCTGTTTGGGGTACAGGTCCATCTTTCCCTTATTCGGCCCAGCATCCCTGGCTGGGTTCTTCTGGGACTTAGCCCTAGTCCTACTCACCAGGCAGGAGGGGAAGTGGGTGCAGGTCATGGGGGCGGGGGATGATTTATAGAAGAGAGGCCTCTGCAGGGTTTCCTTGTAAGGGGGGAGGTGCTAGTTTTTAATGGGAGGGGTGCAGCTTGGAGGGTTCAGAGGAATCTGGGGACTCAAGATCTTTGGGGGCTCCACCCCTTATGTCCCCCGGCTGTGTGTCAGAGTCCCGTTCTTTCCCACGCAGGGTCCTGACCTTAGTTCGCAGACCTGATTACCCACTGGGGGG
>NW_027698596.1:0-348 GCF_054177405.1 Leptonychotes weddellii | reverse complement strand
TCGCGCTCTTCTGGGTCCCTGGCTGCCCGCACCTGCGCGGCTCACGCATGCGCGCTAGGCGCCCCTCACCTGTGCGGTGGAAGCCGGGTGTCTCTCTGCCGGTGCATCTCGGCCCGCACCAGAACCACCCGAGAGCCTTCCGGGCGGAGGGATCCCAACCCCGAGACTCCTTCTGAGCTGGCGGCTTGCATGCGGCCGCGGTCGGTCTCCATCCGGCCTGTCGGCCCCATGGGTCCCCGGCTTCCCCAGCCTTCAAGGCTCCCCGGGGTCTTTTGCGGGAGGATTCATCGGCGCTCCAGCCTCCACCCATCGCTGGAAAGGTAGTGCACTTGCCTCTAGATGGGCCTT
>NW_027698595.1:0-348 GCF_054177405.1 Leptonychotes weddellii | reverse complement strand
GTAGATGTTCTCCAGCACATAGTACGTGCTCAGTAAACACCTACGTTCTTCCTGTAGGGCTTGGGAAGATCCTTGACATAGTCTGTTCCTGTGTTATACAGATTTACCAGTTGATGGCACATAGCAGGGAAGATGTGAATAAAATTCACGGATTGCATTCGGGTTTACACAGCCCTTAGAAAAGGTCATTGTTGAGCAGAAATCTCTTGCTCTTTTAGTCAATTAGTATTGCAAATCCTCCATTAGCCTTTCTCCCTGGCACAGAATGCAAAACTTAATTCAAACATGCCAACATGCTTTTGTTTTTTTGCTAATGGCTTTTAACCTTGGGAACAGAAATGGGTCGGT
>NW_027698594.1:0-348 GCF_054177405.1 Leptonychotes weddellii | reverse complement strand
GCGGGTCCTCGGTGCGGTGCGCAGGAGAGGACTGTGCGGGGAGAGCCCCGAGGGACGGTGCCGCGCGCTCCGGGGACTGAGGCGGGAGCGCGGCTGGAGCCCGGGAAGCAGAGGGTCAGAAGGCTGTGGGCGAAGGAAGCAACGTGCTTGCGAGTGCTTGCGAGGGCGACGCCGCGGAGTGCGGGGGGCGGACAGCGCTCCCGCAAGGACTGGACGCGCTGGGAGGCCGGGCGTGATGTATAACCCACCGTGGCGCGGGCGGCGGCCACCAGCGGGCCGTTGGGCAGCGTGTGCACACACAGACCAGACGCGCTCACTTCCAAACACCGACTGGAAGTGTTTGATTTT
>NW_027698593.1:0-348 GCF_054177405.1 Leptonychotes weddellii | reverse complement strand
TTTTTTTTAAAGAGTGGATCCATGACAGCAAACTTCAGAAAAAATAAAGTTATCAGGGATACAGGGTCATTACATAATGAAAAAGGAGTCAATTCTCCAAGAAGATGTAACAATCCTTAATGTGTGTACACCTGACAACAGAGAGTCAAAATATCTGAGGCAAAAACTGATAGAACTGCAAGGAAAAACAGATAAACCCACTATTATAGTTGGAGACTTCAATGCCTCCCTATCAGAAATGGACAGATCCAGCAGGCAGGAATCACTAAGGACATAGCTGAACTCAGTAGTGCCCCAAATCAACTGGATATAATTGACATCTGTTGAATACTTCATTCCATAACAGCA
>NW_027698592.1:0-6468 GCF_054177405.1 Leptonychotes weddellii | reverse complement strand
CCGTCTATCCTGAATATCGCCTCGGATTCACTTCTCCGCAAGTCCTACCTTCCAGAAAGTGGTCGCTTTTCTGTTCAGAGAGTTGTTGCTCTTCTTTTCTTCGATCTCCTGTTGAGTTCGTAGGTGTTCAGATTGGTTTGATCCCTATCCAGCTGAATTCCTGAGAGGAGACGAAATCCAGGTCTCCTCCTCCTCTGCCATCTTGCTCCGCCCCTTCCAGGTTTTCTAAACATTTTAAAGAAATTTTATTGCATTCTTAATGTGCTGAGAGTATTTTTTTAATCAAAAAGGAGTTTTGAAATGTTACAAAATGTCTTTTGGTTATTTTGGTAAATTATTATCCGTGAGGAGAACATAACATGGAAGCCAGAGTATAGGATTTACGGCCAGACAGATCCAGGCTCAAATTACACCCCTTCCTCTTAGAATTGTACAACAATGTTTGCTCAGCTTCTTGAATCTGTAGGTTTACTTATTTAGCCAAATCTGGGGAGATTTTGGCCATTATTACTTCAGGTACTATTTTAGCCCTTCCCTCTTCTTTTTACTAGGATATCAATCGTGCAAAAGTTGGTTATTTTGTTATAGCCCCACAGATCCATGGATATCCATTTACTATTTTTCAATGTATTTTCCCTCTGTTATTTAGACTGCGTAACTATAGTTCCATCTTCCAACTCATTGAATCTTTCTTCTGTCTCCTCAGTTCTGCTACTGAAACCATCTGCTGAATTTTGTATTTTCAGCTCTCAAATTTTCATTTGGCTCTTCTTTATGTCTTCCGTTTCTTTGCCAAGAGTTTCTATTTTTACATTTGTTTCAAGCATGTTCTTAATTGCTCACTGGAGCATATTTAACATGGCTACTTTAAAATCCTTATCAAATAAATCTAATGTTTCAATCATTCAATGTTGGCATCTATGGATTGTCTTTTTTCATTCAATTTGAAATCTTCCTGGTTCTTGGTATGATGAGTGATTTTCTGTTGAGATCTAGACATTGTGGGTATTATGTTATCAGACTGGACCTTATATACAATTCTGTTTTAACTGTTTCCTCTGACACCACTCTGGCAGAGGAGAGGAAAGCATTGCTATCATCTTACTTCCAGGTGGATATCATAGTCCAGGTTCCCACTTGGTCTCCATTGTCTTTCAAGGTGAGAGGGCTCCTCTTTACTGCTGGCGGGGGTTGGGTGTCTAGTCCCCATGTTGTCTCAGTGGTGGAAGTGGCTTTGTTAATGTTGGATGATGATAGGAGTCCTGACTCTACTGTTCTTGCTCTGACAAAACCCAAGTAGGGGAGTGTGGGGAGTGGTATCTCATTGTCACCAAAAGAATTATAAGGTAATCATATAGGTAAATCATATAGGAATCATATAGGTAAGGCTCATTGTCACTCAGAGGAAATGAGCCTTCTCCACTCCCTGCTTGGCCTTATCTGACACCAGCCTTGCAAGGGTGTGGGAAATTTCATTACAGTCTCATAAGTATGCGAGTCTCCATTGTTTACTCTCCCTTTGCTGGTGTGGAAGGGAGTAAAACCAATTTTTTTCTGTGATTAACTAGATTAGAGAAATTATTATTTAAAAGTTTTATATCTTGCTACGCTCTTTCCTGGTCATTCAGCTACAGTGAATAGTTTTTGTTCGGAAATTTTGTCTGGGCCTGTGGCAGTTATAGCTCTTAGAGTTCAGCTCTAAGTCTAAGATATACAAAGCAAAAAGTAAAAATAAAATAAATAAATAAACTTTTTGTGTTGTTACTCAGGTTCCAAAGTCCCTACACAGTCTTCCTTCTCTCTCTCAGAATCTTATATTTTTCCTTTTGATTTTAAACAGAATTTGCTTTATAATTATGAAATCCTTTAAATTCTTGAATATTATTGGGATATTACAACATAATCTATTATCTCCAAAGTATTTTTCTAGTGCCTTATTTATTATTGCCTAATTATATTTTCGGCTGCCATACATTTGTTAGCTGCTTCTCCTGAGGATTTAGTGGACTATAAAGACTGATCAATTAGTTATCATAAAATATTTTGCATACAGCTTTTGTGAATAATAATCTACATATGAATATAAGGTGAAAATCAAGTTGAGAAAATATTTGTATATAAATGATAGTTATGACCCAAAACAACCACAACAACAACAGCAACAAAATGAATATACAAATACCAGCAAGCTAACTGTTTTAAAGGCAGGGAAATAGAGAGATAATGGAAGGACTAGAGACAAATGGCTAATAAATTACAGGCAGATATTTCAATCATATTAACAAAGGTCAATAATACTATTTATTCACTAATTCTTTTGAAGAAGATTGTAGATGATACCAATGAAAGTATTCTGTGAGCAACACTCTGTTCTTACTAATTCAATGAAATTTGCTGAATTTTTTTTAAATATCTTGAAAGTATAAACTAATATCCTTTAAAATGTTCATAAACCGGCTCATATATCTACTGACATTAAGTCTTTAAAAAAGGACATAATATCAATGCAAAACATTGAATAAATATTATAGTATTTTCTGTAATCCATCAATTGGAATCAAACCACTGTCTAACAAAATGAGAATGATAAAGTATATTATGAATTTATGTGATATGTATTATTGAAAAAAAATGTTTATTAAAGGATTTATTGACAGGGAAATACAAAAGGAAAATCAGTTTATAGAATGGCATAGACAAAATGAGCTTACCAATGCAAGATACATAATATATGCATATATCCAATTACTTAACACCATTAATTAATTCCCAGTGACAGAAGTTTAGAAAGATGAAATAAGTAAAAACACAATTACTGTCAGACTAAACCATTATGATTCTATATGCTTTATTATCTGTCCCATTACATTTCTAAAGGCTGTCTGTTAAATATTTTTTTTAAAATTATTTGTTTATTTGAGAGAGAGTGAGAGAGAGAGATAGAGAGAGAGAGTGCAAGCAAGACTGGGGGAGAGGGGCAGAGGAAGAGGCAGAAGCAGACTCCCCACTGAGCAGGGAGCCTGACATGGAGCTCCATCCCAGGACCCTGGGATCATGACCCTAGCCGAAAGCAGATGCTTAACTGACTGAGCCACCCAGGCACCCCTGTTGCTCTTTTTTTTTTTTTTTTTTATGGATCTCTTACGTTTTTCCCCCCCATCCTTTTTTTTTTTGAGATTTTATTTATTTGAGAGAGACAGAGATAGCGACAGAGAGCATGAACAGGGAGGAGAGGGAGAAGCAGGCTTCCACTGATCAGGGAACTCGACATGGGGCTCAATCCCAGGACCCCAGGATCATGACCCAACTCAAAGGCAGATGCTCAACCGACTGAGTCACCCAGGCGTCACCCCCGCCACAATGCTTTTCTAGAGCATTTTTTTAATTATTATTATGTTATGTTAATCACCATGCATTACATCATTAGTTTTTGATGTAGTGTTCCATGATTCATTGTTTGCATGTAACACCCAGTGCTCCATGCAGAACGTGCCCTCTTTAATACCCATCACCAGGCTAACCCATCCCCCCACACCCCTCCCCTCTAGAACCCTCAGTTTTTTTTCAGAGTCCATAGTCTCTCATGGTTCGTCTCCCCCTCCGATTTCCCACCCTTCATTCTTCCCCTCCTGCTGTCTTCTTTTTAATTTTTTTAACATATAATGTATTATTCGTTTCAGAGGTACAGGTCTGTGATCCAACTATCTTACACAATTCACCCTGCTCACCATAGCACATACCCTTCCCAATGTCTATCAATCAGGCACCCCATCCCTCCCACCCCCCACCTCAAGAACTTTTCTATGTGAGAACTGGTATATTGGAAAACATTTATTTAGCTCATACACACAAAAAAATGGAAATACAAAAACTCATAAAAATGTTTTTAATTCCATTTTTTGTGTGTATGAGCTAAATAAATATTTTCCACTGGTGTAGTATGGAAGTGTTGAATCTAAACTCCTTCTCTTTGGTGCTCCTTTACCATGGTGGCCAAACTCTCAAAAAAAAAAAAAAGAAAAATCCAGATTCATTCACACAAAGACTCACCAGATGACTTCAGTTAAGCCAAGTAGATATATTCACATGAGATTTGGAAAGCAGAATTGGGTACTGTGGCATGGTAGCTGGACATGAGAAGACATGGTACAAGCATCCGTTTCTCTTCCGATAGCTCTAGTGAAGTTCTTCTTCTCTCTCTGGTGTTCTAGGGGTCAAGTATTAGGCATTAACTTAGTGAATTTTCCATTAGAACAGTCCCAGTTCCTTTGGTTCTTCTGGTTGTATCATTCCAGGGTTGCTGCATTGTTGTGTAAGTTTTAAGCCATGCTATTAATCTCGCTATATGCCCTTGCCAAGCTATGTGTTCATAGAGTTGTGTGTGCTCAGAGGGAATTTATTTCTAATTCATATAAACTTGCCTTAAAGGCTTGTTGGGCCACCCTCATTACTAACAATATGGCACTGGACCTTGATCATCTGGTCTTTCTAGAACTTGTGTATACAAATTAATACACTGTAAGATAGTCTTTAAAAAATTATTGCATTAGACTCTGTTGTCTATTAACTCAGAAGTCTAACCAAAATGAAGCTCTTGCCCTTTCACTTCATGCCTGGTAGTAATATTGCAACTCAATGTGATTCTTTCTCTTTTGTTGTTTTTGTGTGCATGTTTCTTGTTTACCTATTTACAATACCTATATTGAAAGAAACCCTTAAGCAAACAGTCTACAAATTTGGAAATGATTTTCTTGGTAGTTATTCTCTTGCCTGTAACTCAGGGAGAAAAACATTAAGTATAAAATATTGTGTGAATCCTGATATATTCTCACATATTTTTATTCTAAATTATTTCCATTTTCTTTGAACTGAAACCAAGCACAAAATTCTACATATGTGAGACCAAGCAAAAAATAACTGTTTTTCTCCAGGGAACACTTTTTCCAGTGGGATAACCTGCAAAATATCCAAAATTGCTTTTTCACCAAGACCATAGCTTCTTTATTACAACTAAACCAGTAAATTTCTAGCTCATCAAGACTTGCTTCAAAACTCCTGCCTTTCAGCCTCCCTCCTCATCCTGAGCTGTTATGTCATAATTCTTGCCCAATCCCAGTAAATTCCCACCTTTTGAAGGACTGCCTTAAAGTCATCCAGCTCAAGGGTTATAATTTAATTAAACTTAAAATTTTCTGGGAAAGAAAAATATAATGTTATAAATTAGTGCAATTATAAAACAATGTTCTCTAAACCCATGTCCCTCATATATTCATTACAATTTAGAAGATAAAGTTTACACTAGTAAATATTGAGCAATAAGGCTTATGATGTGACTATTTTCTTTTTTGTAACTGATTATGGGCTATGGACTTGGAGAGATCTAGCCATTTCTTCATACTCTAGCAGTTGTTATTAATGTTATATATTTGTAAATTGGTTGGCTGGGTTCCAGTGCATAAAGTAAAATAAAACAAAGCTAATAGTCTGCTGTGAGAATAAAATCTTTTAATTTTCCCACATGTTCTAACCTGTCCAAATACTGAATTGGCTGATTGGTTATTCAATTTTGAACAGAAATTATGTTTATTATTATAATATTTCTCTTTTGGTTGTTTCTCTATTCTCTAATTTTTCAAGGATTACACTGTGTGTGTGTGTGTTTATGTTAAAATGTAACCTTGCTACAAAATACTTTCCTACCATAATTTTGTAAAATTTATATCTAAAACAATCTATAAAACCAAAGGATTGACAAATAACAATGAATGCCTGTGAATATATTGTTAATGATGAGCTTCAAGTATCTCCCTTGGATTTACAAGAAGCCCAAGGGTCCATTTTCATATATTATCTTTAATTCAACATCCTAGTTGCCCTAAACCCTATATAGCAGATATGCTTTTGTTTGAATCATCTAACAACTTCTTACAAACATAAAAGCTGTACCCCAGGGCGCCTGGGTGGCTCAGTTGGTTAAGCGACTGCCTTCGGCTCAGGTCATGATCCTGGAGTCCTAGGATCGAGTCCCGCATCGGGCTCCGTGCTCGATGGGGAGCCTGCTTCTCCCTCTGACCCTCCCCCCTCTCATGTGCTCTCTGTCTCTCTCATTCTCTCTGTCTCAAATAAATAAATAAAATCTTTAAAAAAAAAAAAAAAAGCTGTACCCCACCTGCGTTGAGATTATCTGGCCAGACATATAAATTATTGATGTTTCTCTTAAAGAAGGCACAAATAAGTGGAAAGATACCCTGTGTTCATGGATTGGAAGAATTAAAATTGCTTAAGTATCCATACCATTCAAAGCAATCTACAGATTCAATGTATTTCCTATCAAAATTCCAATGACACTTTTCACAGAAATAGAAAAAAAAATCCTAAAATTCATATGGAACCACAAAAGATACTGAATAACCAAAGCAACTTTGAACAAGAAGAATAAAGTTGAAGGCATTACACTTCCTGATTTCA
>NW_027698591.1:0-348 GCF_054177405.1 Leptonychotes weddellii | reverse complement strand
GTGCTCCCTTCCAGCCACTACCCCTCCCCACTGAGGGTAACCACTCTCCTGACTTCTAACACTGTAGATTAGCTTTGCCTCTTTTTGTACCTTTCACAAATGCAATTATAAATGGCGTCATAGAGTATGTACTCCTTTGAATCTGACTTCTTTTGTCAAATGGTGTCTGTGAGTTCATTCATGGCTGAATTTTTTTCCCCTCAGCCTTATGTTCGTGAGATTCAACCATTTTGTTGTCTATAACTGAAGTTTGTTCATTCTCATTGCTAAGTTGTGTTCCATTGTGCGAATACACCACAGTGGAATGAAAACCATTCAACCATTGGTGGGTGTTTGAGTAGTTTCCAG
>NW_027698590.1:0-348 GCF_054177405.1 Leptonychotes weddellii | reverse complement strand
TAATACATTATATGTTTAGAAAAAAAAAGAAGAAGACGATAGCAGGAGGGGAAGAATGAAGGGGGTGAAATCAGAGGGGGAGATGAACCATGAGAGACTATGGACTCTGAAAAACAAACTGAGGGTTCTAGAGGGGAGTGGGGTGGGGGGGATGGGTTAGTCTGGTGATGGGTATTAAAGAGGACATGTTCTGCATGGAGCACTGGGTGTTATACGCAAAGAATGAATCATGGAACACTACATCAAAAACTAATGATGTAATGTATGGTGATTAACATAACATAATAAAAAAAAGATAAATGATAGACATCGTGACGTACCACCCATAAATACTTCACTATAAACATT
>NW_027698589.1:0-348 GCF_054177405.1 Leptonychotes weddellii | reverse complement strand
GATATAACATGCAACATTTACATGAACTTTTAAGGCAAAACATGCTTGGTTGTTCGGATGGCTTTCGGCCATAGCTCCAGATCCTTCAGTTAGCTTCCTCAGCTGAAGGGACCATCTCTGTGGAAAGATTTTAGAGGGAAAACTGAGCTGGATGATGTCTAAGTGACTTTGTGGGAAGGAAGAGTCCATTTATCATGCTATCCCTTCCACTACCTTTCCTCTTTACTACTGTCACTAAACAGTCTTGGGGATGGGATGGAATAGGGCAGGCCATGAGTCATCCCTGGGGACTGGCTTGCCTTGACTCTCTTTCTTCCTTGTTTCTCTGTTCCTGATGGGATCATTTAT
>NW_027698588.1:0-348 GCF_054177405.1 Leptonychotes weddellii | reverse complement strand
TGGTTCGTCTACCCCTCCGATTTCCCCCGCTTCATTCCTCCCCTCCCGCTACCTTCTTCTTCTTCTTTTTTTTTCTTAACATATCTAGGCACCAGTATTTTTTAAAAAGTGCCCCCAGGGAGTGCCTGGGTGGCTTACTCAGTTAAGCATCTGACTTGGGTTTCCACTCAGGTCAAGATATTGGGGTCGTGGGATCCAGCCCCTCCTTGGGCTCCGTGCTCGGTGTGGAGTCTGCTTCAGATTCTTTCTCCCTCTCCCTCCCCCTCTGCTCCTCCCTGCTCACACATACTCTCGCTCTCTCAATCAATCAATCTTAAAAAAAAAAAATGCCCCCAGGCGATTCTTCCC
>NW_027698587.1:0-348 GCF_054177405.1 Leptonychotes weddellii | reverse complement strand
TCGCGCTCTTCTGGGTCCCTGGCTGCCCGCACCTGCGCGGCTCACGCATGCGCGCTAGGCGCCCCTCACCTGTGCGGTGGAAGCCGGGTGTCTCTCTGCCGGTGCATCTCGGCCCGCACCAGAACCACCCGAGAGCCTTCCGGGCGGAGGGATCCCAACCCCGAGACTCCTTCTGAGCTGGCGGCTTGCATGCGGCCGCCGTCGGTCTCCATCCGGCCTGTCGGCCCCATGGGTCCCCGGCTTCCCCAGCCTTCAAGGCTCCCCGGGGTCTTTTGCGGGAGGATTCATCGGCGCTCCAGCCTCCACCCATCGCTGGAAAGGTAGTGCACTTGCCTCTAGATGGGCCTT
>NW_027698586.1:0-348 GCF_054177405.1 Leptonychotes weddellii | reverse complement strand
GATCATCCACCACAACCAAGTGGGATTTATCCCCAGGATGCAAGCGTGGTTCAACATTAGCAAATCAATCAATGTGACAGACCACATTAATAAGAGGAGAGATAACAACATGGTCCTCTCAATTGATGCAGAAAAAGCATTTGACAAAATACAGCAGTCTTTCCTGATTAAAACTCTTCAGAGTATAGGGATAGACAGAACATTCCTCAAGTTCATACAATCCATCTGTGAAAAACCCACAGTGAATATCATCCTCACTGGGGAAAAGCTGAGAGCCTTTCCCTTAAGATCAGGAACACGTCAAGGATGCCCACTCGCACCACTATTGTTCAACATAGTACTAGAAGT
>NW_027698585.1:0-348 GCF_054177405.1 Leptonychotes weddellii | reverse complement strand
GGTTAATCTGCAGACAGTAGCACATCTGCGAGTAAGGGGATGTCAAGGGTAAATTGAGTTATAGTTGTACGCGCCTTCACGCTGACTTTAGCAACTCAGCATTCAGGACTCCTCTGTACAGTTCAGCCCCATCTGTCCTCAGGCCCCCGGGCAAGCTCATCAGTACTAAGAACCACGCTGTCTCTACTGGGCACGTTCTAGCTCTAGTTGATACAGATGCTTGTCTAGCCTGAGAGGGAAGTACTGACCAGCCAAATTACTTGAAACCTGAGTTTCAGTTTCCTCCTCCTTACTTAAAAATGACAATTATTGCCAAGTGGAGTCCTCGTGAAACTTAACCGACATAAT
>NW_027698584.1:0-348 GCF_054177405.1 Leptonychotes weddellii | reverse complement strand
CCCCTACGTGGGTGAGTGAGATTCATCCTGGGCCCCTATGTGTATGGTTCTGAATTGCATCTATTTGTCCAAGGATAGATGCTGAATTTTTGTTTTCTGGTGCTGACATCACTCTCTGAAATGTTAATGAAGTTTATTTATTTATTTATTTTTAAAGATTTTATTTATTTACTTGAGAGAGAGAGAATGAGAGAGAGAGAGCACATGAGAGGGGGAAGGGTCAGAGGGAGAAGCAGATTCCCTGCTGAGCAGGGAGCCCTATGCCGGACTCGATCCAGGGACTCCAGGATCATGACCTGAGCCGAAGGCAGTCGCTTAACCAACTGAGCCACCCAGGCACCCTGAAAT
>NW_027698583.1:0-348 GCF_054177405.1 Leptonychotes weddellii | reverse complement strand
GTGTTAGAGCATTTCTGTCATCCGAAGTGTTTCCTCCTGCGTATTTGAGACATCCTCCCGCCCACCCTCAAGCCCAAGCAATCACTGATCTATTCTCTGCTTTCAGAGCTTTCCATTTTCTAGGAATTTCATATAAATGGAATCATGCAATATGCAATCTTTCGTCTGCCTTGTTCCCCTCAGCGTAATTAGTTTGAGATTTTCCAGAGATGCTGCTTCTATCTGTCTTCTTGATGAGCGAAATCCTGTTGAATGGATATGATACATTTAGTTTGTCCATTCACCGGTTGATGAACATCTGTATTTGTTTCTAGTTGAGATTATTTGAGTTGAGCCGTGAGCATTGGT
>NW_027698582.1:0-348 GCF_054177405.1 Leptonychotes weddellii | reverse complement strand
GGAGATCTATAGATAACCTCTGGTTTTCAGATTCATAGTATGGCCCAGCCAGATTATAAGAATTTGTTTAGTTCCAACTAAATTTAAATACCGAAAATTTACATAAATTTACATAAATATTCCATAAATATCTTGAAAAAATGTCTGAGATCTTGCAGTACTAGCCCACTTCCCACAGAAGCCCCATTGGCTGAGGTTGAGTTCTAGTGGAGCCCTTCACACAGGGTTTGCCCATGCTGTTCATTACATCATTGTCCTTGCCACTCCCTTTGCTGCAACTGCCTTGAGTCATTCATTTGCTCTGTCTGCCTGGTCCCTCTGGGCGTTGGATTCATTAACCCCTCTTTC
>NW_027698581.1:0-6469 GCF_054177405.1 Leptonychotes weddellii | reverse complement strand
GAGATCACAACCCTGAGATCATGACCCTGAGACCAAACCAAGAATCACACTCTTAACCGACTGAGCCACCCAGGTGCCCCTCCTGATTCTTAAGCAGAAATCACAAAATTTAATTTTGTTATCCAAAGTTAGTATTTGGAAATGCATATATTGTGAGAACCTCTTACCAGCTGTTTACTTTTCCACAATCACATCAAAGTCCATGCAACCAAAACAAAACCACATCCCCACATCACCAGCACCATGCTGGACAAATTCCTCATTTCTGTCAGCTGGACTGATCTTTTTGCGGTACCTGGGTAACACAATGGACTTATATTTGATCTTTTCATCTTTTAATTTTCTTAGCCACAAAATTTAATTCTTGTCTCTCATAATTCTCAAATGCTTTCTTTATTCTCTGTTCTCAGTGTTGCAACCCTACTATAATTTCTTTCCAGCTCATCCCCCAAATCATCATCTTTCTGTACCATGGTAGTTTCCAGAGACCTAAACCAAATGGAGCCGAAATATGCCCTGTCCTTCTGATTAGTAATTGACTCCTAATATAGCAATGTCCTCCCAGAAGACCTTGCCATTGTCACAAAATCTTTTCCATAGCCATTGTCATCATGGATATATATCCCTAGACTCTCAGATTCCTCTCATCCCTCAGTTGGAAAAAGTAGTGCTATTTCAAGCAATGCTATCCACCAATACAGAATAGGGGGGGAAAAAAGAGCTTTGTAAGAAATGCCTCTATGCCAAAGAAAGCAATATTCAAATAAGTGATATAGAAAGGGCTATTATGATTTTTTAACATCAGCTTATACATATCCAGTGGCAATCCAGTTTAATATGTTCAACCCCCACTTACCTGCATTTTATTTCTTTTAATTTCATTCTTGTGTATTTTGATTATATAATTGAAGCAGACATTAATAATCCAGATCTAATTTTGTCATAATGAGGAGCTGGATATTAAAATTTTGAAGTGTTAAGTGTGAAATATAGTATTTTTAGTTTTCCTATATCTCACCTGTATTTCTAACCGTACTTTTGGAAAATGAGCTGCAACACTTTTTTGCTGTGAGATAATATTTTAAACTTATTTATACTTGCTAGATGGTTGTGGAGTAATACAAATTCTTAAATTTCAGGGAGTTGAAAATCTCACAGGCTTGACTTGGTTTCCCCCAGATCTTAGTATCGCCAGGGTCATTAGAACATATAGCTCCTTCCTGGTGGTCAAATCATTTGAGAGCAGACAGAACACAATGCATTTTCAGGGTTAGTTCAAATAATGGGGAGTTTGAGGAAATTTATATTCAGCTACTGGATCTTAGAAAGAAAGGCTAATAGAAGCTGATGTTTTAGGTTATCCAACATATTCACTTGTTAGTGGGAAAGAACTGAATGAACAGATAGAGCCTGTGGGGGGTGAAGTATAGGAATTTATTAAGTACTGTACCATGAGCAGATAAAAAAAATGAATAGGCAGTGTCTCCTCCCTTGGATTCACATATTTTCCATCATTTAGGTAATCAAGCATTCTATTCAGCTTCTGAGGTCTATTTTGACTCTGGCCCAAGACAGAATCCAGGATACCATGAGGCTGCCTCATTCCTGAGTTCACAGTGATGTGCAAACGACATCATGGCTATATAAATAATGGAACCATCTGCAAGTCTGATGCCAAAACATGGAAGGTGTTTAGTGGTATATTTTACTTTAAATAAACTTTATTAGGAAAAGCAATAAAGATCTCATCACTGGGGATGATACACAGAGGCAAGTGCTCTAACTCTCCTGTGGGCTCACATTGGCTTATTCTTGTAACAACCTTACTGGTTTTTCATGGGATAAAGGGAACAACGGATTTACTTTAAATGATGAAAAATGGCCAATGCAATTAAGAACCCGTGTTCTCCTTGTATCAGTCTAGTTGTAGACAGCAAGACCATGAAGGGAAGGGTGGCCAGGCCCAAAGTGTTTAACCATCACCTTAGCATGGTCTTCACAGACTGGTGTCTGGGGCCATGTTTTGTCCTCTGTTGTCTGTTTGGTAATGGTTTCCCTATGGAGTATTTACAAAATGTTTATAGCTTAATTAGGTTGGGACATCTGTGACTTTTTCCAAACATCACACAGCTCACCAGTGGCTGAACTAGGAGTCTGCCATTCATCGAGTCTCACTCTTCGTCTTCTGCCCAACCCCTTCCACAAAAACCCTCTAGACACACACATTCAGTCATGGTTCCACACACAAGTCATGGACTCTGGTGAACCTCCTTGTGGCTATTATAGTCTCTCAGGGGTGATGGCTAGCTCTCCTTTTCAACTCATCATTTTCCACTTTAAATCTCTCCTCCTATTTTGTAGGCATTGTTCTCCACAGTTAGCATGTACATAAGACTATGTCATGATCCTACCTTTAACTACTTCACAAGATGAAGAGACAGCTAGACAAATCAGTGTCAGAATTCTACATATGCAAGGTCTGAAACGGTCAGAAAGTAATCATGCAATCACATACATTCTCATCCAAATACATAAAATCAGTGAGATTTAGTTATGATCCCTATTTTGTAAGTAAGGCACCTGTTATGGACTGAATGCTTGAGTCCATATATTGAATCCTAACTCCCAACATGGTGGTGTTAGGAAAGGAGGCCTGGGAGGTAAGTGCATCATGAGGGTGGAGCTCCCATAATGGGACCAGTGCCCTTCTAAGAGACCCTAAGAGAGCTCCCAGCCCCTTCCAGCATGTGCAGACACAGCAACAAAGCAGCTGTCTACACCCAAAAGACAGCCTGCCCCCAAACCGGGACCATGCTGAAAACTTGATCTCAGACTTCCAGTCCCCAGAACTGTGAGAAATAAATTTCTCCTGTGCACAAGCCCTCTAGTCTGTGCTACTTTGTTTCAGGAGCCCAGCTAGACTAAGTATAGGAAACACAGAGACGGTGGGAAGTGTTCATTACGGTCAGGTGTAAAGGTAGTACAGGACTGCAGATTCAATCAATGTCTGCTTGAATGCAAAGGGAGGTCATTAATCTCATATACAGATGGGTAAAGCATCTCAGAGGAGGAACCAACCATTTTTCCTTAGGAGTTCAAGGGAAGTTTTTAAGAGAAGATGTTCCCTTAGAACATCTAAGGGAAGGTGATATTTGTATAGAATATCGATCAAGAGGTGGGCATTTCCAAGCAAGAGGAGGGACAGAAGGATGTTCAAGGCAAAGAACAGTTACTTGAGATGTGGCATGGAGCACTGGGTCTTGCTAATTGTTATAGCGAGTGGATCCGATTTAAGTCATGTGGAAAAATCAGGGACTGATGAAGCCAAGAAGAGCAGTTGTGAAGATCTTTCATGACCTATCTATAAACTACACCTTTTCCTGTGGTCTGTTCACCATCGTAAGTTCTTAACAGGTAAATGGGATCACATTGGTCTCTTAGTCTCTGCATAAACTCATCCCCTTGCCACTCAGCACACGTTCCTCAGCATCTTACTTAGCCACATGCCGCGGGGCTTATCTCACTTTACTTCTTTGTTGAAAGTGGTTATTTTTGTTGTTTGTTTCCTCAGTTATTTCATAAACAACTTGAGGGCTAAAGCTGGTACCTTATTTTCTGCAGATGCAAAGTACACTGTGTACTGCAAAAGGTTGGCCACTTACATGTTCTAAGAATAGATACTCTGTTCCGATGTAGTCATAGGGGAGCTAGATTTAAGACATTGCTCTGACCTTGCTCCCGAGTAAAGTGGGTTCAGCTCAGCTCAATAAACAATTATTGAACACAGTCTCCCCAATAAGAAACAAGTTCACCAACAGCTGCTTGGATTCCTTTGAAAGGTGGGAGCATATATCCAAAGATTTCATTCCAAAATTTAAGTAATACCCAAGACAGTCAATAATTCAGTAGCTATAGATATTGCTTGCCTCCCAGTAGTAGAAGTAACACTTCCTTCAAAGTCAAAACTCTAAAGATTCAGGTATAACCTTTGCTTGTTGAACACCATTGGGAGAACAAAAAAGATGAGGGTTTCAGGTTCACCACTGGTAGAATGGGAAGAAGAAAACTTAAAGATTAAAGATTAAAAAGCTTGGTCATAAACTATGAAAATGTAGGTCTTAACTTGTAGGCTATATTTTTTCCAGGTGATGAATTTTTGTGTCTCCTCATTTTCCAACTGATGGAGACTGTAAAACTATGTGTCCATGTCTACTGCTCAAAATGACAAGAGGTCATTAGAATATTCTAAGTCCTTGGCAATAGAGGAAAATAGAGTTTTAAGGGTATTTATCCTATTCTAAGAATGTGGAAACTATTATTTCTAGTAGTTTGTCCATGGGAAGCATGGAAAGCAAAAGGAACATCATGGGGATCACCTTCCTTCCCTGTGAACCTGAGTTCCTTAAGCAAGCAGTCCATGGACAGTGGTTACAAGATTAGGGCACAGGAGAATCTGAGTTCTCAAGTGGCCTCCTGATCCTTATTTAGTTTACCTGCTAAATTATACGGTCATTATCATGCAAACTTCTACTGAACTGGGTTGATCTTAGGCACTATATTCACTTGACAAGCAGGATTTGGAATAACTTGGTCAGGGAAGTAAACTATAGCAGGTTATGTAGGACAGAGAATCCATGAAATCTTGATGAAGCAAGTCTTTGCCACCAGCACCTATATCCCCTAGAACAGTCCTCTGAAAACTCAAAATGGAGCCTCAGATTTCATAGAATTATAGACATTTAGCCCTCTCACCTGTATTTTCATTTGACAATGGTCTTTCTGCCCATAATTTACAAAGATTAATGGCAGGTATGCTAGTGAAAGTGCACACGCACACACACTCTCTCTCTCTCAAAAAAAAAACAGAACCATAAAGACAATAATGCTCTATTGACTGGAGGTCAGCAGAGGGCAGTGAGGAAAATTCTGTGGGAGAAATAGGAAAAGTAATAAATAAAACATCTACTGTGTGCATGATATTGAAACTCACAAAATCTCAGGGTAACATCTGGGCTCCACACGGGCCACCTAAATGATACTGGTGAATTGCCTACACAGAGTTTGTGTTGTTTATTCACAACAGCCTGTGAAGTAGTAGTTACTAAGTCCAGGATTTGAATGTTAAGGGTCTTGCTTATGAGGGCAGAGCCACTCAGAACAAAGCTGTGATCTTCGAGCTTTGGACCCTGTAAGACAAGGTCTGCCTGATTCAGAAGCAAGGACTGCTTGCCACTGCTCTGGACCACTTCCCAACTGCATCTCTGTATTCAAAGCATTTTTATTGAATATGTATTTGATGGATCCTGAAGTTTTTTGATAAAATAAGCCAGCATCTGATTCTTTGATTATTTAACAGATGGGCTAAGGGTGTGTGTGTGTGTGTGTGTGTGTGTGTGAGAGAGAGAGAGAGAGAGAGAGAGAGAGAGAGAGAGAGAGATCATACACAGGTACCAGGTAAACCAAATTGCAAGAAAGACCTGTCAGGACCTCAAAATACAATAAATATTTTACCTACTTTTCTCCTCATTATGAACTTCTAGAAGAATCTTTCATAAAATAAGTATGGCATCTCATAATTCCAGAGCACACACTCTCTCCTAAGGCCCAAACAACATGACTGGTTGTACACTCTTTTCTCTATATATATTTTTAAATATCTTATTTGAGACAGAGAGAGAGAGCACAAGCAGGGGAAGGGGCAGAGGCAGATGGAGAAGCAGAATCCCCACTGAGCAGGGAGCCCGATGTGGGGCTGGATCCCAGGACCCTGGAATCATGACCTGAGCCGAAGGCAGATGCTTAATGACTGAGCCACCCAGGCACCCCTACACACTTTTCTAAAGAGTTTTCTGGCACATCTGCCTGAAAAAGCTAACCTGCTAAAAAAATAAAGATAAATCAGACAGTGGTGATCCTCAATCTGCCCACAGCTGTAGAATAGGCAAGAGAAGGTTTTATGTTTCTTTGTAATCCGAGCAGCTGTTTATTGCAACATAGGCTTTTCATTTACCAAAGAGCTCTGGGTGAAGGGACCATCTCTGGAGAGAGCCCAGACTGTGAATTCATTATTCACCAGGGTATTCAAAGCAGTTTCAAGGTCAGGTATGTAGTGGAAGAGAATGCTGGGAAAGAATGCTGGGAGAGGTCTTAGGTTTGTCTCTTGTAGGCCAGCAATTGTACATTTTAAACCTTAATGTAAGCTACTTCAGCTTCTCAAAGAGAATGTTTCTGTACCCTATTTCTGGATGATTTCTCACAGGTGTAAAATAGTTTCTCAGTGCAGTGAATCTATAGTTTATAAAGGGAACACATAGCAATCTACTAAATAATTTGTTCTTTCCATCCTGAATTAATTTTTGAACACCACGTACCTTTTATTTGTTCACAAACAGAAGTCTAATAACTGTCACAATCCAGAATGAAATCATTCAACATTTAAGTGTGTTCTCTGCAAAAACACCATCAAATT
>NW_027698580.1:0-348 GCF_054177405.1 Leptonychotes weddellii | reverse complement strand
GATTTCTCTTGCTTATCCCTGCCCCTCTGGCAAATGTCTTAAAATTAGTCAGTAAATCTCCTTCAGATATATCTCAATCACTTTCAAACTGCTTCTTCTGTGCTGTGTCTCAGGGTCTTATCTAGTGTACTGGCTCTTTAAGAGCAGGAATTTGGTTTCCTATCAAGCCCAGAGTCAAGCCTGCTGTTTTTTAAATCTAAAGTTATTCCCCACTGATTTTCAAAGCCAAATGTTATGGGGACTCATCTTACCAGTGCAAGTCTTCACCTGGGATGCCCTTGCTCCACTGTGCTTGTGATGTATTTCCATTTGTGGCACTGAGGGTTTGGTTTCTGACTGCATTTCTGT
>NW_027698579.1:0-348 GCF_054177405.1 Leptonychotes weddellii | reverse complement strand
TTATATACATGTTGCAATATGTATATTTCTATAACTATGTAACTATGTCTGTATCATTTTAACACACTATTGTTCAGTTTGTTTTTCCAACACATCAGTATAACTGAGCATCTTTCAAGCTAGCACATATAGACCCAGGTCAATATTCTATGGTAATTATATAGTAGTTTAGTATATGAATGTACCATAATTTTTTTTTAAAGATTTTATTTATTTATTTGACAGAGAGAGAGATAGCGAGAGCAGGAACACAAGCAGGGGGAGTGGGAGAGGGAGAAGCAGGCTTCCCGCCGAGCAGGGAGCCCGATGTGGGACTCGATCCCAGGACCCTGGGATCATGACCTGAGC
>NW_027698578.1:0-348 GCF_054177405.1 Leptonychotes weddellii | reverse complement strand
CTGACTATAGAAATTGGACTGTAATCTAAATATGTTTGACCCAAAGGCTCAAGCTTCTTCAAGTAAACTGCAAATGAAGAATAAATGCTTCTGCCTCTAGATGTAGATTATCTTAGGTTAGTTACTCCAGAAACAAACACTGATGGAAGAATCTGGGTATATTCCATGGCAGATGACATACTTGACACAGGCTTACAGACATTCAGACTTCCCTCTATAAGAGCTTCCACATCACCAAGGTCCCAAGCACCTTGGTCACGATCACAGTACCCAGACTCATCAAAGACATTCTGACTTTCAAGGTCCCACTGGAGCCTGGGAGGTCCTTGGCCTTCAGACCTTGACTTT
>NW_027698577.1:0-348 GCF_054177405.1 Leptonychotes weddellii | reverse complement strand
TTGAATTTGTAGGTGTTCAGAATGGTTTGATCCCTATCCAGCTGAATTCCTGAGAGGAGACGAAATCCAGGTCTCCTACTCCTCCGCCATCTTGCTCCGCCCCCCAATAGATAGGATTCTAAACTTCTATGTCAAGACCTTTCTAGAGTTTCCATATTTCTGTTTACCCATTTCCCTATAAAGGATGGAGGTATAGAGAAGAGTAGTTCCACTCTATGGGAGTGGGGTCGAAATGTACAGAATATGCAAAAATAAAGGCTGTGCATGCAAGGTGTCAGAGTGACCGCGGGAAAAGTGAAACACTCAGTACAGCTACCACTTGCGGGTTAACTCATAAGCAGTTTGACT
>NW_027698576.1:0-348 GCF_054177405.1 Leptonychotes weddellii | reverse complement strand
TCTGTGAAGTCCATTTGGTCCAGTGTGTCAGTTAAAGTCTTTATTTCCTTGTTGATCTTTTGCTTCGATGACTGTCCATTTCAGTGAGGGGGTGTTAAAGTCCCCTACTATTATTATATTGTTGTCGAAGTGTTTCTTTGCTTTTGTTATTAATTGCCTTATATAATTGGCTGCTCTCATGTTAGGGGCATAGATATTTTACAGCTCTTAGATCTTCTTGTTGGATAGACCCTTTAAGTAGGATATAGTGTCCTTCCTCATCTCTTATTTCAGTCTTTGGTTTAAAATCTAATTTGTCTGATCTAAGGATTGCCACCCCAGCTTTCTTTTGGTGTCCATTAGCATGGT
>NW_027698575.1:0-348 GCF_054177405.1 Leptonychotes weddellii | reverse complement strand
CTGGCTCAGTCAGTACAGCATGCAACTCTATCTTGGAATTGTGAGTTCAAGCCCCATGTTGAGAATAGAGCATACTTTAAAAAAAATTTTTAAAACATGAATGCATAAAGAAAATGTGGTAATAATACAATGGAACATTACTCAACCACAAAAAATAATGAAAGCTTGCCATTTGTGACAACATGGATGGATCTAGTGGTTATCATGCTAAGTGAAATAAGAGAAAAACATCTTATGATTTCACCTATATATGGAATCTAAAACAAAACAAGCAAGCAAAAAACACCAGACAAATACAAAAAAACAAACAAACAGGTGATAACTAGAGGCAAGGATGGGGTGGGGGGG
>NW_027698574.1:0-348 GCF_054177405.1 Leptonychotes weddellii | reverse complement strand
GTTTCCTGATCTGCAAAAGAAAGAATGAGGGAGAGCCTGGGTGGTGCAGTCCATTAAACATCCAATTCTTGCTTTCAGCTCAGGTCCTGATTGCAGGGTCCTGGGAGCAAGCCCCACGTCAGGCTCCACACTCAGCGTGGAGTCTGCTTGGGGATTCTCTCTCCCTCTTCCTCTGCCCCTCCCCCACTCACGCACGTTCACGTGCTCTCTCTCCCTCTCAAATAAATAAATCTTAAAAAAAAGTAAGGATGAGGGTACAATGTAGTATATGTAAAGGATAATGTAAGCAAATCATAAATGGTTAGCAAGCAAATCATAAATGGTTAGTTTTTATAAAATTTTTTTTTT
>NW_027698573.1:0-348 GCF_054177405.1 Leptonychotes weddellii | reverse complement strand
TTTTTTTTTTTAATAGCATTCTTGGACACCAAACTGCTTGGAGACAGCAACCTTTCTTCTGAATTAACTGTAAATAAATCAGAAACATATGTATTAAAATTCTAAAAATGACCCTGGTCATCCCTAATGGGGTGGGGAAATTTACTCATTAAATTCCAGCTATTTTCAATTTAACAAGCACTGCACAAAGGGAATGTTAATGAGAATAGGTGTAGCCAGTTAACATCAAGGTTAAAAGCAAGAAGTGTCTGCAAACAGACTTCTGAGGAGGTCTCTGTCCACCTCTTCCCTCTCTGTGCTCTGTCTTGACCAGTATCAAGCCGAAACGTATCTTCGGGTGACAGAAAC
>NW_027698572.1:0-348 GCF_054177405.1 Leptonychotes weddellii | reverse complement strand
ATAGAAATGGTGTCAAATTTGTATATCAATTTGGGGAGAATTGACTTCTTTACCATGGTGAATCTTCCCATTTCTGAACTTGGCATGCTCCTCAATTTATTTAGTTCTTCTTTGAGTTCCTTCATTAGTGTTTGTAGTTTTCAGCATATAAGTTCTATACATGTTTAATAGGCATATATATAACTATTTCATTTATTTTAAATGGTTGTAAATGGCATTTTTAAAACACTGGGTGTTGAAAGCTTTGGAGGGCACAGCAAGATGGCAGAGGAGTAGGAGACCTGGATTTCATCTGGTCCCAGGAATTCAGCTGGATAGGGATCAAACCATTCTGAACACCTACAAACT
>NW_027698571.1:0-348 GCF_054177405.1 Leptonychotes weddellii | reverse complement strand
TAACTTAAAGGGAAACTTTCACAATGTCCGGAGCCCTTGATGTCCTGCAAATGAAGGAGGAGGATGTCCTCAAATTCCTTGCAGCAGGAACCCATTTAGGTGGCACCAACCTTGTCTTTCTAATGGAACAGTACATCTACAAAAGGAAGAGTGATGGTATCCACATCACAAATGGCCGCTTCACTCTTCGAACCTTCACTAACCAGATCCAGGCAGCCTAGACTTCTGGTGGTTACTGAGCCCAGGGCTGACCACCAGCCTCTTACAGGGGCGTCTTATGTTAACCTGCCTACCATCGCTCTGTCTAAGGCCGACTCTCCTCCGCGCTCTGTGGACATCGCCATCCCT
>NW_027698570.1:0-6469 GCF_054177405.1 Leptonychotes weddellii | reverse complement strand
TGTTAAAAAAAAAAAAAAGAAGAAGAAGAAGATAGCAGGAGGGGAAGAATGAAGGGGGGGAAAATCGGAGGGGGACATGAACCATGAGAGACTGTGGACTCTAAAAAAGAAACTGAAGTTTCTAGAGGCAAGGGGGGTGGGGGGATGGGTTAGCCTGGTGATGGGTATTAAAGAGGGCACGTTCTGCATGGAGCACTGGGTGTTATGCACAAACAATGAATCATGGAACACTACATCAAAAACTAATGATGTAATGTATGGTGATTAACATAATAATAAAAAAAAAGAAAAGAAGCACATGAAAACATGCTCTGTATCATGTCATCAGGAAAGTGCAAATTAAAACAATAATTCAATACCACTACGCATACATTAAAATAGCTGAAATCTGAAACACTGCCAAGACCAAATCCTAGTGAGGATATGGTAAGAAGAATGCTCATTCACGGCTGATGGGAATGCAAAATGGTATAGTCACTTGGGAAGACTTTGTATTTCTTACAAAACTAAAAATACTTTTACCATGAGATGCAGCATTCACGCTCACTGGTATTCACCAAGAAGGTGAAAATTTTTGTTCACCCCAAATCCTGCTTACAGATACTTATAGCAACTCTATTCATAATTGCCAAAACTTGGTAGCAACCAAGATGTTCTTCAGTAGGTGAATAGATAAATGAACTGTGGTATATCCAGACAATACAATATTCAATGCTTAAAGGAAATGAGCCTTCAAGCCATAAAAAGCCATGGAGGAAACATAAATACGTATTACTAAGTGAAGAAGTAATCTTAAAGGCTACTTACTGTATGATTACAACCATATGACATTCTAGATAAGGCAAAACGATGGAGATCATGAAAGGATAAGTGGTTGCCAGGGCTTAGACAGAAGAGAGTGATGCATGGGTGGAACCAGGACTTTTAGGGATATTTAGCAAGAAAACTACTGTGTGATACTATAATTATAGATACAGGTCATTATAAATTCGTCCAAGTCCATAGAATATACAACACCAAGTGTGAACTCTAATGTAAATTACGGACTCTGAGTGATAATGATGTGTCATTGTAGGTTCATCAATTGTTTTGTTTGTTTTTTTAAAGATTTTATTTATTTATTTGACAGACACAGCGAGAGAGGGAACACAAGCGGGGGCAGTGGAAGAGGGAGAAGCAGGCTTCCTGCTGAGCAGGGAGCCCGATGTGGGGCTTGATCCCAGGACGCTGGGATCATGACCTGAGCTGAAGGCAGACGCTTAATGACTGAGCCACCCAGGCGCCCCTAGGTCCATCAATTGTTAACACAAGCACCACCATGTGCAGGATATTGATATGGGAGAGGCCATTGCATGTGTACAGACAAGGGATTTATAGGGAATATCTATCTTCTGCTCAATTTTGCAGTGACCCAGAAGCTCCTGTAAAAAGTAAACTCGAACAAAAAAACCACAGGCAAGCATGCATATTCAAAATGAAGAAATCCAAAAACAAAGAAAAATTCTTGAAATAAACAAGGGGAGTGTTGAAGCCCCTCATAGAGGAACATGAATAAGAGTTAAGGCAGATCGACACCATGCAAACAAGATAGCAGGTGAAATAATTTAAAGTTTTGAAAGAAATCAAATCCAAACCATAATTATATATCCAGCAAAACTTTTCTTCAACAACGAAGGAAAAATAAAGACTTTCTCAGAGGGGGGAGGGAAAAAAAAAAAAAAAACCTGAGAGAAGTCATTGGCAGCCAACCTGCCTTTAAGAAATGTTAAAATCCGTTCAAGAGAAAACTTATAGAGATCAGAAATTTGGATCTAGATAAAGAAAGGAAGAGTACTGGAGAAAGTATACAGGAATGTAAAATAATTTCTTGTCTTAATCTAGATGACAGTTTGTTTAAAATAATAATAGTAATAAGGTCATCACCACGTATGGATAAGTGAACTGAATGACAAAGTCATAAGGTCTGGAAGGTGGAATTAAGAATACTCTAAGGTACCTACACTGCAGGAAAAGTGATAGAATAGTATTCATGGCAGCCTTTGGACGCTAAATCCTAGTATCGTGAATTCATCTTCTATAAATTCCTTTTATCCTTTCTTTGGTTTCTTTCTCCACTTATTTTTACCATGCTATACTCTGCGGATCTTTGTAAGGTATCTTAAAACCATTCAAAAGAACATACATCAATCAATCTATCTTTCTAAATGTCCTCTGAGGAATATTAGAACAAATTACAGCTATCACTTTATACTCTTAATCACTGATGAAGTTATTTTTTAGTTGCCTCGTTGTCTTTGAGCCACACTAAGGTAGCAATAATGTCACTATGGTTTTATCATCCTTTGATATAGTTTTCTTATTTCACATAATCATTATAGTACTTGTCACTCTGAGAAGCATTAATTAATTGCCAGCAAAATAAAAAAGATAACTGTGATGCAGTTTACACTCATCAATTCACAGAAACATATAATCCTAGAGTTGGAATCTGTTTCAAAGGATCAATTGTTCTAGTCCTTGCAATCAGCTGATGATTATTTCTAAAGCTCCCAATTACACAAACCCTGCAGGTTCTCCCAGGGCTTTTGAAGGATCTTTACACTTTCTTCTTCCAATAAACTCAGACTGAACATTGAATATACTAATTTACACACACACACACACAAACTATCCTTATCTACAGTAAACATTTTAGTGTTCCTCAAAAACATTTAATACCATAATCAATAAATATTTTCTATTTCTGGGAAATGGCTATTAGAACACTTAGTTGAGGGAAAAGAGAAAAAAAATACCCTACATTTTAAAGAGAGTTAAAAAAAATTGAAGTCAGATTACCCTTGGCCACCTGGGTTTAGCTCAAAGGCAGCCTCATAAGGTTTGGTACCACTGTATCAGTATGCCAGGTCTCCCTTAATTTCCCCTAGGCTCTATGAAGAGAAAAATAGGGCTTGCACAGAAAGGGGCAAACCTTCAGTCCTGAATCACTTGCATAATGGAAAGTATTGTGCTGCCTTCATTCCTTGCACATGCCCTCTCCCACCAACCCTGAGAGGAGCTATCTGAAAAAATAACTTGCAAATATTGAGGATGCCTCAGTTCATGTCCAGTGCCCCCTCCAAAACAGTTTTTAAAGAAATGAAAAAAAAAAAAGACCGAAGATTCCTACAAGAAAGGGAGAATGAAATCTCATTCCCTGTTTGGATGTGTGCTTAAGAAACTGTCAATTATATCAACTCAAATTAATGGTGACTCCTGAGTTGCCCCTGTGTGTCATCCTAGCTTTCCTATATAATAGTATCAGCTTTTTTTTTATCCCCTTTCTCCCCTGAAAAAAATAAAAAGTAAAAAAAAAAAATCTATGAAGTACAAAATCCTTTATGTGTAAAATATATTTTATAGAAGACTTTTGAAGAGATTCAAGAGGACAAACTGCTTATTTCAAGGAGGGGCAATATAGTAAATGTGCTTCCCGAGTTATGAAATCCTTGTATTTCATTTCACAGATCGTATTGTGGGACTGTTGTTCCATGGAGTAAATATTGAAAAATGTTGTACCAGACTTGTTAAAATCGGCAACAGGAATGCTCATCCACTTCTCACCATTACTATTTAATATTCTTTTAAATTTTAATCAATTAAATAAGGCCAGTGAAACAAATTTAAAAAACATAATTATTGGAAAGGATATGTAATCATAATTTGCCAATGATGTGATTATAGGAGAATTCATGATGATAAATTACAAAACTTAGACAATTAAGAAGTGCAATAAACTAGAAAATACAAGAAAAATGCTCAACTATCAATAACTACTTTTTAATATAAGCAATGAAGAACTAAAGGATATAATAAAGAAAATGTCCATTTAACATCAATAGAAAAATATAAAATCATTTAGAATATCTTGAAGAATGTAAAGAAAACTTAGTAAGACTGAAAAGCTTTCTTCCTAAGAGATTTTTTTAAGTGAGCAAAAGGAAAAATATCCCACATTCCTGCACAGAAAGATTATAAAATAAGATTTTCCAGGGCTCCTGGCAGTCAGTTAAGACTCTGACTCTTGGTTTCAGCTCAGGTTGTGATTTCAGGGTCTTGAGATGGATCCCAGTGTCAGGCTTCATGCTCAGCGTGAAGTCCGCTTGAGATTCTGTCTCCCTCTGACCCTCCCCCAAGCTCACTCACTCTTTTTCTAAAATAAATAAATCTTTAAAAAAGTCTTTCCAAATTAATTAATTTATAGTGCAATGCAAGTAAGATAAACATTTACTGGGAATTTTTTGGTAACTTGATGAAATTATTTTAAAGTTGCTGTAGCTAAATAAACAAGAGAAACAAAATTTCTGAAAATGAACTTCCACTATCAAATATAAATACAGATCACAATCTTTCATTAATTGTATTATGGTATTGGTGAAAGAGTCAACAGGTAGATTAATGAGATAAAGTATATAAAGCTCTGAAATATTAGTAAGTGTAATAACTTCATAAAGGTATTATCATAAATAAATGGGGAAATAATTGTTCAATACATAATATTGAGAGAATTGACTAAATATACAGAATAGTTAAGTAGACATCTTGCCTCCTACAATGGAACAAAGCAAATTCAATAAAGTTTAAAGAAAGTATTTTAAAAAGCAAAAAAATATAAATACAGATTTTAGGAGAACATACTGACACTGGGGTGGGTACTTTTCTACTTAAGACTCATACAAATGAAGAATCCAATCAGCTTATATATATTTTTAAGCATTATAGTCTGGTACATGGTAGAAATCTGCATATATATCCATTAATAGGAAATGAAATATAAGCTGGTCCCCACAAGGTGAATAATTTGGAACTAAAACAATCAGGCTCTGTCTCTAACCTCTCTCCCTTTAAGGGTGACATAAATTCTCACCCCGGTGCTCTATCTGCTGCTTTTCTCTCTAGCTCAGCTTCCATGTAGCTCTAATCTAAGATAACTTTAGTGGGCTTCCTGCATCTGCAATGTAACTGTGAGCTCAAGTTTCTGCGAATGACCTGCAAAACCTCTGTGAGGTTGTGTTTCCTATGGGTTTTAAAAGGGTAATATGATTTAGCTTATATTTTTTGAGCCATACTAATCCAGAGGGTGACTCAGTTTCTCATGTAAAGCAGGACACTTTTGAGAGTGAAAGCTTATACAGTTACTCATTGAAGACTAACTGGGGCTATTTCAGGCTAAAGAGGACCAATGTTTCTTCTAGCCAAAGTCGCCCTCCAGCCAAAGTTGGTCTTCTGCTAGTCTGATGTGTATCTCAGCCAACCAGTGTGGTCACATGTGACAGGGTAATTCAGGCTGCTGCCAATGAGGCTGCAGGCTAGGATAGGGTCTATGAGAAGTGTAGGTAGAACAAGAACTATAGAACATGCCCACTCTAACAAGAACTTTTTAAGAATGAAAACAATGAAGATGGAAACACAAAAATATCCTGAACTCCCCTCTTCCCACTGGCACACTAAATCTATAGCTACATATGGGATCATTTACTCTGGAAAAAACAACCCTAAAAACTGATGATGATTACACATTGGGCACATGAGAAAAAAAAAAAAAAAAACCTCTTAAAGCAGGTAGGAGAGGCTGAAACAGAAGTTCTCCATAAACTGCACTCCCAATGTGGTAACTCACAATCAGGAGCTAATTCAAAACCTGAACTTCTCCCTGTGGAGCCAAGGGCTTGAACCCCCATATCAGGCATCATAACTTTTAAGAGGTGCACCTTGGAGATAAGCCCCCAAAACATCTAGCTTTGAAAACCAACAGGGTTCACATTCATGAGACCCACAAGGCTACAGTAATCTGAGAAATAGCTCTTATAGAACCCACAAGCTTGGATTCACTTGACACAAGGCTTAGTGCAGAAACAGCTGATAACATCCCAACTTTATGTGAAAGAGGCATATTTGCGAATGGCAAAGCATCAGCCTGAGGAGCAGGCATCTACCTTATATATCTGGGATCCTGCCGGCTGGGATACTCTCTGGGGACAAAGGTTGGTGGGTACCATATTCACACCCCCCCTCCCCCACAACCCTAAACCTTTTTCTTTTTCCCCTCACCCCTGGTGGGTACCATTTTTATGCTCCCCCTCTGCCTTGCTCCAGCCATGGGGGCCATCTTCATATTCTCCCAGTGCCAGAATGCTCCAGAGTGTCAGTGCCTGCTGGAGGCGAACTTCCACATGCATCTGGATCAAAAGAGATTTAAAAAATACCTTGATCCAATTAAGAAATGGGCAGAAGACATGAACAGACATTTTTCCAAAGAAGACATCCAAATGGCCAACAGACACATGAAAAAGTGCTCAACATCGCTCGGCATCAGGGAAATCCAAATCAAAACCTCAATGAGATACCACCTCACACCAGTCAGAATGGCTAAAATTAACAAGTCAGGAAATGACAGATGTTGGCGAGGATGCGGAGAAAGGGGAACCCT
>NW_027698569.1:0-348 GCF_054177405.1 Leptonychotes weddellii | reverse complement strand
TAAACAGTGTGGGGCGCCCGGGGCCTCCGTCGGTGAAGCACCTCTCTTTGGCTCAGGTCATGATCCCAGGGGCCTGGGATGGAGCCCCATGTTGGGCTCCCTGCTCAGCGGGGAGTCTGCTTCTCCCTCTCCCTCTGCCGCTCCCCCTGGTTTGCATTCTCTCTCTCTCAAATAAATAAATACCTTTTTAAAACAATTTTTTTAAAATAAACATTAGTGGAGCAGAACTTTTTTTTCCTTTGGGTTAAAAAAAATAAACTCTATAGGTAGAAGTTCTAATCTCTTGTAGTATCTCAAATGGAGCATCTTCAACCTCTCCTCATATATTAAAACTCCCATTTATGTACT
>NW_027698568.1:0-348 GCF_054177405.1 Leptonychotes weddellii | reverse complement strand
TTGTTATCACTTGTCTTTTTGATGATGGCCATTTAACAGGCATGAGGTGATATCTCATTGTAGTTTTACTTTGCATTTCCCTAATGACCAGTAATGTTGAACATCTTTTCCTGTACCCATTGTATATCTTCTTTTTTTTTTTTTTAAAGATTTTATTTATTTATTTGAGAGAGAGAACGAGAGAGAGAGAGAGAGAGAGCACACGAGAGGGGGGAGGGTCAGAGGGAGAAGCAGACTCCCCGCCGAGCAGGGAGTCCGATGCGGGACTCGATCCCGGGACTCCAGGATCATGACCTGAGCCGAAGGCAGTCGCTCAACCAACTGAGCCACCCAGGCGCCCCCCATTGT
>NW_027698567.1:0-348 GCF_054177405.1 Leptonychotes weddellii | reverse complement strand
TCCCCTAGCGCTGGAGTTCTGCCATTCTCATTGATTGGTAAACTTGGTCTTGGCTGGCTGTTCTCGCTGATCTTCTGGGGGAGGGGCCTGTTGCTGTGGTTCCCAAATGTCTTTGCCGGAGTGGAATTGCCCCATCCTTGCCAGTCCGGGCTAAGTAACCTGCTCCCGTTTGCTCGGGGGAGTTTTGTTCCCTGCAAGCTTTCAGTACAGCTTTGGAGGCAGAGAGTGAAAATGGCGGCCTCCCAATCTCCTCCCCGGAGGAGTCGAGAACTCGGGACCCCGCTCCTCAGTGCACCCCCAGAGAAAAGCAGTCACTCTCATCTTCCTGGTCTCCGGCTGCACTCCGTG
>NW_027698566.1:0-348 GCF_054177405.1 Leptonychotes weddellii | reverse complement strand
GTTTGCATTCCTGAATTTTTGGCCACAGAGAGGCAAATAAAATGGACAACCACCTCATAGAGTGTCAGAATTTACTTGATCAGCTAGTAACCCTGGCCACCTGTTTGAGTGATTTTTTTCCCCAACTAATCATGGGAGTTGCCTTGTTATTTTGGTGAAATGTTGACACGACCACCTATTCCCATCCCCCCACTTCCATTTGTAGATAAAATCTTAATTATCGCCTCAGGATGGGTTCTTGGCATGCAGTAGAATCACAAACACTGATGAATTTAGGGCACATTGACATTTGTTTGTTTATTTTCATTTTGTGTTTATTTTTTTAGACTATTTAAAATTTTATTTATT
>NW_027698565.1:0-348 GCF_054177405.1 Leptonychotes weddellii | reverse complement strand
GAGGGTCAGAGGGAGAAGCAGACTCCCCGCTGAGCAGGGAGCCCGATGCGGGACTCGATCCCGGGACTCCAGGATCATGACCTGAGCCGAAGGCAGTCGCTTAACCAACTGAGCCACCCAGGCGCCCTGATTGGCTTTTTCTAAGTTCCTTTTTTTTTTTTTTTAAGACTTAATTTTTTTTCAGAGCAGGTTTTGGTCCGTAGCAAAATTGAGGTTAAGGTATAGAGATTTCCCATATTCCTCCTGCACCCACACCTGCAGAGCCTCCCCCCCACCCATGTCATCATCCCCCACTAGAGTGGTAAGCTCTTTTCTTTCTTTCTTTTTTGTTGTTCATATTTTTCCCTG
>NW_027698564.1:0-348 GCF_054177405.1 Leptonychotes weddellii | reverse complement strand
TGACACAGCAACTCCACTCCTGGGCATATGATCAAGAGAACTGGAAGAATGCATGCACGCAAAAACTTACACATGAATGTGCACAGCTCCATTATTCATAACAGCCAAAAAGTAGAAACAACCAATGTCCACCTACTGATGAACGGATAAACAAACTGTGGTTTATGCACATACCGGAACACTACTCAGCCATGAAACCATATGAAGTCCTCTCACACGCTACAACACGGATGAACCTTGGAGACAGGGAAGGAAGCCAAGCACAGAAGGCCACATACGGTATGATGCCATCATATGGAATGTCCAGAACAGAGAAGGTGCCAGGGGCTGGGGAGCTGGGGGGGGGGG
>NW_027698563.1:0-348 GCF_054177405.1 Leptonychotes weddellii | reverse complement strand
TCCTAGGAAACCAAGGCGGGAGCTCCAGATTTCTTGGTACCTGAATATACAAATAGAGAGAATTTGATGAATACCTGGAATGTGGATGATGTATGCTGTGTTTTCTTTGCATTGCAGTGAACAAAAATCATAATTTGAGAAAAATGTTCAAGGAGAACAATTAGCCATCACATTTCCTGTGAGTCAAGGAGGTGTTCAGCACATGACTGGATACAAGGCAGATACCACAAAAGTATGGGACCTCATGACTTTATGTTCAAGGACCGCCTTTACAGAGATGAATGGGTCACCCACCAGCTCTGGGCCAGGCACTGGTATATCTCTGGGGATGTGAAGGCAAACAAAATG
>NW_027698562.1:0-348 GCF_054177405.1 Leptonychotes weddellii | reverse complement strand
CTGCTGCTTGGGGGGAAAATTTTGGCATGCTACTGTCCCATTTTAAATAACAAAACAAGTGTCTGAATAATGTCAGGTATCTGGCATGAAATGAAATAAGCCAGAAAATGCAGAGAAGCAGGCATTCTCCAGAAATCCTGTCACAGGAAGGAGACACCAACAGTTTAGTTAAAGAAGAGTGTTAAAAAGTAGTGGCCTGCGTTGTGTGATTCTGGTCCTGCCACACCTGGAAATTTTGCCAGCGAGAGAAAAAAACGAATCCACATTAGAGGAGTGCTGGGCCTTTGGACCAAATACCCACATAGGGAAAGAAGATCTATCCCTTTGCTGAGTCTTTGTTACCCAGCT
>NW_027698561.1:0-348 GCF_054177405.1 Leptonychotes weddellii | reverse complement strand
TTTTTTTTTCAATGGACCTTTGGGCAATGCTGTTCCCACCTCTCTGCCATTTACACTCTGAGCTCCACTGACGCAGTGCCCCACTCCGGGTTGTTGCATGTGAGGTCAGTCTTACCTGGGTTACACTGCTGGCTAGCTGGGCAGACCGGGTGAGGCAGAGCTGCGGTATCTTCTTAAATCACGGCTTCTTTTGGTATTGCTTACTAGGTCTTAGATGCATTATTCAGGTTGGTATATCTGTCTTCAGAGTGCTCTGACTTTACTAGCATTAATATAGGCACTCATTTTTACCATCCTCATAATGCTAGTGTTAAAAAACAAAATTCATGTGCAAGACTGTTGAATCTC
>NW_027698560.1:0-348 GCF_054177405.1 Leptonychotes weddellii | reverse complement strand
TTTTTTTTTTAACATATAACGTATTATTTGCTTCAGAGGTACAGGTCTGTGATTCAACAGTCTTGCACAATTCACAGCTCTCACCATAACACATACCCTCCCCAATGTCTATCACCCAGCCACCCCAACCCTCCGACCCCCCACCATTCCAACAACCCTAGTTTGTTTCCTGAGATTAAGAATTCCTCATATCAGTGAGGTCATATGATACATGTCTTTCTCTGTTTGACTTATTTCGCTCAGCATAATACCCTCCAGTTCCATCCACGTATTTGCAAATGGCAAGATTTCATTCCTTTTGATGGCTGCATAATATTCCATTGGGTATATATATATATATATATATAT
>NW_027698559.1:0-6470 GCF_054177405.1 Leptonychotes weddellii | reverse complement strand
AGATTTCACAGCCTGACCTAGCTGGAGGGGCAGGGGCTTGGAATGGGCAGTGGGGGGAGGATCATTTAATCAAGAATTATTTAAACTGTTTGCTGGACTTCATTTACCACTATGATGGGACATAAAAGTCTAAGGGCTTTCACCAAAAAAATCAATAATCCAACTCTATACAAGTTCTAATAAATCTGCAAAAAGGGAATTTATCATCTCTCAATAAATGTGTCTTTTCTACAGTATGTTCTGAAAACTTGAAAATCCCAGATACAAATCTTAGCATTAGGCTTCCTGTTTCTCTCCTCAGAAGGGGTCGGTGTTCCAGACTCTGACATGGTTGCCTCCTGGTAACCCCTGTCTGTCCCCCATGTCTCTTGCCACCCCTCTCCTGTGCCGTCTGCCCCACACCCACAGCTTCTGCTCCTCTTCCTTCCGGGGAGCCCCCAGAGTGTTCTGAAGAAGCCGCACACATGCAAAGAAAGCCTCTCTGGGTGTCAGTTCCCTCATCTGGGACCACGCAACCTGGAAGGTCCCTTCTGGTTCCACTGACTCCGTGGTACCCAGATTGTAGCCACTGCTGCTGTCTCTCGAGGCTCCTTGGGTGAGCGCTACGGGACAAGGAAGTCAAATAGCCAGGGATGCAAAAATGCAGACCTTGTTACATGCAACAAATTGGGTGAACCTTGAAACATGATGCTAAGTGAAAGAAGGCAGACCCAAAAGGCCACATATTGTATGATTCCATTTATATGAAATGTCCAGAACAGGCAAATCCATAGAGACAGAAACTAGATTAGTGGTTGCCAGGGGATGGGGGAAGGGGGAATTTGGGGCTGACTTCTAATGAGAACAGTTTTTTGGGGAGTGTTGGAAATGTTATGAAATTAGATAGTGGTAATGGTTGCAAAACAGTGAATATGCTGAAAACCAATGAACCACTTTAAAACAATGAATTTTACGTTATGTATATTATATCTCAATTTAAAAATATATAGCTCTTAAAAAACTGCAGACCTTGGCAAGGTGAAGGAATCAGCTGAGCACAGTGCGCCGAGGACCTGCTTCAGCAGGGATCATGGAGCTCAGCCAGTTTAGGTAAAAGGGAGAGGCTCCAGCTGACCCACTGGAGGAGAGGGCGCCGTTTGGGCTCCTGCCCGGGATGGAGAGCCTGACCAAGGTCAGCAGGCACATAGCCCAGGAGGCCCGAGTCCAAATCCCAGAGGCAGCGCTTCTCGATGTGTGATCCCAGGACCACCTGCATCAGAACTGACTGGGGGCCTTGTTAAAAAAGCAAACCCCCAACCCCATCCCCAACCAGCTAAACTGGAGTTTTATTTTTAACAAGCTCTCTAGGTAATTCTTTTGCACACTAAAATTTGAAAAACATCTTGAGCTAGAGCACTTTTCAAATTCTAAAGGGCACACCAATCACCTGGAGATCTTATTAAAATAGATGATCCTGAGTCAGTGGGTCTGGGTAGGGCCTGAGATTCTGCATTCCTAGCAGACTCTCTGGCCATGCTGATGTTGCTGGTCCATGGACTCCACTTGGAGTAGCAAGGATTGAAATAGTTTCTTCAACTCACCTGCAGATTGCAATCACCCAAGAACCTTTACAAACCACTGAGGCCTGGATCTCATTCTCTGAGATTTCTAAATTGGTCTTTGGGGTGGCCCAGACATCAGAGTTTCTAAAACTTTCCCCCCAGTGATTCTAGGATGTAACCATGGTTTCAAACTGATGCAGAAAGAGACTGGCTTTCTGAGCAGGCGTCCAGGCAGATTAAGGAGTGAAAATCCAGGAAGAGCCAATGTCTATGAGTAGAAAAAATTCAGAGGGGGTAGGAACTGCTTTAGCTTCCGAGCTAGGCATGCAGGAGGTGGCTGTGTCATACTCCTGGAGTCCGAGAGCGTGAATGTGGGGCTAGAATGACTATTTCCAAGCCCAGCAGATGGGAGAAGCAAGGCACTCCTGCCAGGTCCTGTCCCAGTCCTACGTGGCTCAGAGCCTGGGCCTGAAAGTGGGTTACATTAGTCGATCCAGTTCAAGGAAGCTGCAAAACAATGAATCATGGAACACTACATCAAAAACTAATGATGTACTGTATGGTGACTAACATAACATAATAAAATTAAAAAAGAACATTTAAGAAAAAAAATTTAAAAAGGAAGCTGCGAGGGCAGAAGCAGGGACCCAGTGCCTTGTACCTTACCCAGAATGTCCCAATTCTTGGAAAGACCTTAAATCCAAGGAACAATATTTCCAGGAAGGTCTTGGAGCAGAACATCAGCTGGTCAGCAGGGTGCCGTCTCTTTGACCCATTCACCCCTGGCTGTCCTGCGCTGTCCCAACAGCAAGAACAACTGACTTCAATTGGAGAAGTTTGAGGAATGGGGACCTTCACATTTGTCCAGACGTGTATGGGGGAACTCTCAGCATTTGGGGAAAGACACATGCAACAGGAGGAAGAAAGATGCAGAAAGCAGGGAACTGCAAGGGCTGTTTGCTGGAAAGCCAGACACAGATGTCCAGGGCAACACAGGCACGTTAGCAAGATTGTGCCGGAGCTGCATGGAGCAGAAACACAGACCATATTTCAGTAGGAAATAAAAATGTGTCTGTAATTAATGACCCTCTAGGAACACACGGCCCTTATTAATGTAGCAATTTGGAGAAACATAATTCACTAGACGTCAGGCTTGAATTGCCAGGATGGTTTTTCAGCTGGAGGAGTGTTCAGAGAGAGCAAGAAGCGGAGGAGGAGGCAACGGTGACGCGTTCCCGTAGGTCCCGAGGATAGCGCCCTGGGAGGGCACAGAGGCTGGGCTGGGAGCCTGAGGAGAGGTAACCGCCTTCTCGCCATGCCTACGTGCCCCACCTCCATGCTCTGATCCCATAGACTGTGTGTGTAGGCTGCGGAGTCCCATGGCCTTGTTCATACCCCTTTGCTAGGCGACCTTGGCCAAGTTGCTTGATGTCTCTCTTTGTGCCTTAGTTTGCTCATCTGCAGAAAAAGAGTATAATAATTGTAGCTACTCATAGAATTAAATAAAGTGCTTTAGCACAGTGCCTGCACACAGTAAGTGCTAAATGAATGGTTTTATTATCACTGGCAGATTTCATCTGTGCGTAAATGGGAGTAAGGATAGCAGCATGGGGGCCCATGGGGTTTTCTGTAGGAACCTCTTGCTGAGCTATCTGCCCAAAGCAGCTGTGTGGCAGAAAGTCTTGTGACAAAAGAGGAAAGAGCAGAGCAGAAGAAGCCTGTGTCCCAGTTAGCACACAGATGGGGTTCAATGACAAAAATCCTAGCACTACTAATCAGGGAAACAGGGTTACTGTGTGGAGGGGACCAGCCAGTGATGGGCAAGCAATGCGCCTCAGAGCTGGTGAGCCTGAAGGGCCTGGCTCCGGGGTCCTAGGCCTCCCTTATTAGCTGTGTGGCCTTGGGCTAACTGCTGCTTAGATAAGCTTTTCCTCACCTGAGAACTCATCGCATAGTTTCTAGCGGTCCGTGTCCTCTAACTTCGTCATTTAATTCTGTGGTTAAAGAGAGAACACCACACAGGCTGAGTCAAACTGGGGACCAGAGCAGGGGAGGTTGGCACTGTATCAGCGATCCATACGTGCTCCCCGGCAAACCCCCGGATCTGCGGCACCCATACTCACCTTTGCCACCTTCTCTGGGTATGGACTCTACCTCCACCCTGCTCCTGACCTGCTCTCCCAGAGAGTCCTAGAGAAGACGTCACGGTCCCAAGTCCTGACTTCCCCAGCTGCGTCCAGGGGCCCATGTGCTCCCAAATGGCACCAAATTGGACCTTTTCTCCATTAATTTTAATTTTGCTCTTCTGTATTGTCAGATGCGCTTACTAGCTCTGTCCCTTCAGCTTCTCAGCATGTTCAAGTCTGCCTTATCCTAAAACAAATAAACATTCCTTGGTTTTGCTCCTTACCCCTGGCTTCCACTCTCTCCTTTCCCCGGCAGGCAAGCATCTCGAAAAATAATTGGCACTAGCTGTCTCCATTCTTCATTTCCCAATCACTTCTAGAGCCATCACTCTGGCTTCAGTCACTACCATTCTATGGAAACCACTCTGACCCCATTCATCATGAACATCCCTATTGCCAACTCTAAGGAGCCTTTCCCATTACTTATCCTAACACTCAGCTGGGTTTAAAAGGTTGGCCACTCTCATCTTCTTTTAACTTACCTCCTTTGGTTTGCATGATGCAGGTGCCCCCTGGATCTTCTGCTTCTCTGATTGTTCACGATTGCTGGAGCCTCCTCCCGCACCTACACCTTAATTGCTCACATTGTCTAGGATGCTGCCCTTGTCCACTTCTCTTGTTTTACACAGCCTTTTCTTACCAGATACCATTTCTTCCCATGGTTTTAACTAACACCTAGATACTTATGGCTTCCAGCTCCTATTTCCATCCAAGACCACTCTCCTGAGATATAAAACCCACCACGGGTAAAAGTAAGTTATAAACCCACACAGCCAAGTCTTTGTATGAATTTCCCATAGATATCTCAAACTCAGGGTATCCCAGAAAGCCATCCACCATTATCTCCCTCAGCACCACGCTCAGCTTTCTCTCCCTCCTGTGCTCCCCATACTTGATGGATTACCCCAGGCTGTGCATCACTCACAACTCCTCCAACCACCTGATCCCCAACAGTCTTCAAGCCCTGTTAACTTTTCTCATTCATCAGTCCCCTCCCCAATCCATACCCGCTGTCACTTCCTTAGTTCAAGCAAATCTCTCACCTGCATGTGTCAATAGTCTCCTAACTGGCCTTACTGTCCCTCCATTCCCCCCAATCCATCTGCCTCACCACCACAAAAGTGATTGATCTGTATAGCTAATCATAGCTTTCTCCATGCCAAAGCCCTTCATTGACTTTTCTCACCTGCACGATAAATGCCAAGGCCCTCTCCTGGTGTATCAGACTTCTCATAATCCGGGCATCCTCCCCCCTGCTCTCCAGCGCATCGCTTGCTGAAGGACTTTCAATTCCCCAAACACACTAGGCAATTTCATGTCTCCAAGACCTCTTTTTAGAATACTCTTACTCCTTATCTGCTGGAAGGTTGGGTGTGGGGTCAGTTACCGACTTTTCTTTCACCCTTTTCTGGATTTGACTCTGGCCTTTCTCATTTGTGTAATTTGTCAGCCACTCTCTCATCCAGCCCGATGTCTGTCCTTGAGCCTCCTTTCCTGTGGTGGCTTATTCCTGATGACATCCTAGCAAGACATTAGCTCTCAGAAAACTTCAGAGATTCATTTAGGGGAAATGATCAACAAGTAGTTTGTGGGAACATTGTCCCTAAAGGATTTTCTTTCTTGTAAAATTATATTCGTCATGAAGCATTTGTATGTATTTCTCTTATATAGAGGAAACCTAACCATAACAAATCCACACGTAAGTAATATAGCTTATTTTTCTAGGTAAAAACAAAAAAGCAAGGTTGTATTCTTTTTTTTTTTTTAATTGGTCATACTCAGAAAAGAATGCACAGGGGCCACGCACACATCCTCGTGGCAGCTCCTAGAAGTGCATACAGGGCAGGGATCTTGAATTCCAGAGCCTGGAAGAGCAGCATCGTCAGCAGGAAGGGAGAAGAGAGCTGCGACAGGCTGAGGAAGCATGTCCTCCAGAGGAGGCAGCTCCTAGCATCTGCATTTATGCTTCCATGTGCAAATATGGACGCTGTTGCCAACTTCTCTAAAAGTTCCAAAGAAGTGAGATATTTGATTTGTCCTTGTTTTTCTGTTTGTAAGGACACCGAGATAATTGAATTGAGATCTTTCATCGTTTCTAATATAGGCAAATAAACCTATACATTTTCCTCTAAGCACTGTTTCAGTTGCATCCCATAAATGTCGATATGTCATATTCTTTTCTGTCAGTTCAAATTTTTCTAATGTCCTTTGTGGATTCTTTCTTGATCCATTCGTTATTAAAAAGTTATTTTATTTAATTTCAAAATATTTGTTGTATCAAATTTCTTTTGATTTTTTATTTTTAATTTAATTCTGTTGTGGACAGAGAACATCATTTGAATAGTTTCAATATTTTATATTAAGAGTTATTTTAAAACCTAGCAAATGGTCTTTCTTGGACAATGTTCCATGAGCTCTTGAAAAGAATGCAAATTCTTCACTTTTGGGGTGGCATTTCTATAAATATCAGTTAGGTCACATTGGTTGATAAGGTGGTTCAAGTATTCTATATCTTGGCTGATTTTCTATCTAACTGTATTTTTAAATATTTTAAGTGTGGGATTGAAATTTCCAACTGTAAGCTTTGAATTGTCTGCTTCTATCAATTCTGTCGGCTTTATATTAATATATTCTGGGCTTTTTGTTAGGTGCCTATATATTTTTTTTTAATTTTTTTTTATTCTTATGTTAATTCCCATACATTACATCATTAGTTCTAGATAAAGTGTTCCATGATTCATTG
>NW_027698558.1:0-348 GCF_054177405.1 Leptonychotes weddellii | reverse complement strand
TTGTCATAATTAATCACTGTACCTTAGCTTAAAATGTGTGGTTGAGGGTGAAGTGAACTACCCTGGGGGAAAAAAATTGGCCCACTAAAGATTCTCTGAGTCTCTTGCTTGGAAAAATGAGTCCCAATTGTTTATCTGTGTCTTCTTGTTAAAAGTGAGTCTAACTGTATATGAATCAGTAAGTGTTTCTTTTTTTTTTAAAGATTTTATTTATTTATTTGAGACAGAGAGAATGAGAGAGAGAGAGCACATGAGAGGGGGAGGGTCAGAGGGAGAAGCAGACTCCCCGCCGAGCAGGGAGCCCGATGTGGGACTCGATCCAGGGACTCCAGGATCATGACCTGAGCC
>NW_027698557.1:0-348 GCF_054177405.1 Leptonychotes weddellii | reverse complement strand
GTAGATGTTCTCCAGCACATAGTACGTGCTCAGTAAACACCTACGTTCTTCCTGTAGGGCTTGGGAAGATCCTTGACATAGTCTGTTCCTGTGTTATACAGATTTACCAGTTGATGGCACATAGCAGGGAAGATGTGAATAAAATTCATGGATTGCATTCGGGTTTACACAGCCCTTAGAAAAGGTCATTGTTGAGCAGAAATCTCTTGCTCTTTTAGTCAATTAGTATTGCAAATCCTCCATTAGCCTTTCTCCCTGGCACAGAATGCAAAACTTAATTCAAACATGCCAACATGCTTTTGTTTTTTTGCTAATGGCTTTTAACCTTGGGAACAGAAATGGGTCGGT
>NW_027698556.1:0-348 GCF_054177405.1 Leptonychotes weddellii | reverse complement strand
CTCAGAGAATATTCTCGAAGTCTGAGGTCCGTCCCACTGCAGGCAAAGCCTTGTCTGGCATCGTTGTTATTGTGCTGGAGAATTTGGGGGGATCCACTAGAGGCTGGATGCACACACATCCAGAGTTCAATATACCAGAGGGGAGAATCAGCAACCTCAGGGTCAGTCACGGAGGGTTTCCTGGTGGAGAGGCTTCACTTGTGCTTTTGTTTAGCCCCTACACCACCTCACTCACACAAGGGCCGCGCCACCTCCAAGGTGCTCTAAGGAGCTCACGGTCTCCATCGGCCCAGAGTGTGAAGATCCGACTCACCCTCAGATCCTCCTGCTGTGGTTGGAACCTTCTGG
>NW_027698555.1:0-348 GCF_054177405.1 Leptonychotes weddellii | reverse complement strand
TCCAGCCTCAGCCTCCAGTCTCAGTCTCAGCCTCCAGTCAGCCTCAGCCTCTCAGCCTCAGCTTCCAGCCTCATCCTCAGCCAGTCTCAGTCTCAGCCTCCAGTCTCAGCCTCCAGTCTCAGTCTCAGCCTCAGTCTCAGCCTCAGCCTCCAGCCTCAGCCTCCAGTCTCAGCCTCAGCCTCAGCTTCAGCCTCCAGTCTCATCCTCAGCCTCCAGTCTCAGCCTTAGCTTCAGCCTCAGCCTCAGCCTCCAGCCTCAGCCTCCAGCCTGGCTCTGCTTGATACTGCAATTAAGCTCATTAAGTTCATCACACATTTCTTTTATCCTAAAAGCTGTGATGTTACCTCC
>NW_027698554.1:0-348 GCF_054177405.1 Leptonychotes weddellii | reverse complement strand
AATCTATCTGGTCCTGGATTTTTATTTTTTAGTAGTTTTTCTTTTCTTTTTTCTTTTTTTATTTTAAAGATTTTATTTATTTATTTGACAGAGAGAGCGAGAGCACAAGCAGGGGGAACAGTAGAGGGAGAGGGAGAAGCAGGCTCCTTGCCAAGCAGGGAGCCCGATGCAGGGTTCGATCCCAGGACCCTGGGATCATGACCTGAGCCAAAGGCAGACACTTAACCATCTGAGCCACCCAGGTGCCCCCTTTTTTTGATAGTTTTTAAATTATTGGTTTGTTTTTTGTTTTTTGTTTTTTTCACTAGTAATTGGTCTGTTCAGATTTTCTATTTCTATTTTCTATTT
>NW_027698553.1:0-348 GCF_054177405.1 Leptonychotes weddellii | reverse complement strand
GGGCAACCAAGTCAGCGACGAGGATGAGCACCGCCAACAGAACAGAGGTGCGGAGCCCTGCCCCGGTCTGCCGTGCTGGGAAGGCCCCCGCGTGGGCGTGGAGGAGACGGGGTCCAAGCATACGTAAGAGTCTGAGGTTTGCCCTGACCGTGCAGAGGAAGGGACAGGCTCTGGGGGGTTCGGACGCCCCCCATGCCTTTGCTCTCTGCATTTACCGTTCCAGGCGCTGGTCCCCATCTTGCTTTTCTTGGTTCACGGTGAATCCCTCTGCCGGGCTCCTGGATGAGGAGCTGGTCCGACAGCGTCTCTGTACCAGCGACAGCTTGAGGACCGGCCGCCGAAAACCCT
>NW_027698552.1:0-348 GCF_054177405.1 Leptonychotes weddellii | reverse complement strand
GGCTCAGGTCATGATCCTGGAGTCCCTGGATCGAGTCCCGCATCAGGCTCCCTGCTCGGCAGGGAGTCTGCTTCTCCCTCTGACCCTCCCCCCTCTCATGTGCTTGCTCTCTCTCATTCTCTCTCTCTCAAATAAATAAATAAAATCTTAAAAAAAAAAAAAAGACAGTCTCCCAAAGCCACTGTAATGACATGATTAATAACTGAGATAGCTTAATAGTGATTCTTGTTATCCTTATAGAGAATAATGGTTGTAGCAGGACTACAGTGTATTAGGAGGTGCCTGTAGTTAGTTTGCTGATACAATATTAATGAGTCATTTCACTTAAAGTGTAACTCCCCTAATTGG
>NW_027698551.1:0-348 GCF_054177405.1 Leptonychotes weddellii | reverse complement strand
GCTTTATTTCTTACAACAGTTTCACGTTCACAGAATTGAGGGGAAGGTGCAGAGACTTCATATGTACTGCCTGCCTCCCCCCCACCCTCAGCCCCCCATCATCCACACGCCCACCAGATGGTACCTCTGTTACAACAATGAGCCCACATTGACCATCATCATCTGGCGTCCATCGTGAATCCCGTCGGGGCTCACTCTCGGTGTTGGACATTCTGTGGGTTTGGACCAGTGAATGGTTACCTGGACTCACTGGTCCCCTGAACTCTAAAGTCCCAGTCAACTGTTCAATGGATGCCTACATTTACGGGTCTAGCGAGCCTCTCAAACTTCACGGGGCAGATGCTGCCT
>NW_027698550.1:0-348 GCF_054177405.1 Leptonychotes weddellii | reverse complement strand
AACTACCCGATGTGATGGGTACTATTCTTATCTCTATTTTTATAAATGTAGGTCTACTCAATGTTTTAGTACACTTACAGACTAAAGAAGGAGGTGCCTCAGGAGTTACGGATTGTTCTTACTCCAAAACCTTTCACCATTTCACATTGTTATGTTGAACTACTTGCAGTTCCATGAGTATAGTATGTTTTTCACAGTTCAGTGAAAAATAAATTTCACAATTGCTTCCTGCAATTTCCTTCACTGGAAAGTATTTGTCTGCCTGAATATTTATACTAGTTCTTCAAGGCTGGGTTTATGGATCACCTCCTCTGGAAAGCCTTCTCCTAATCCTTTTTTTTTTTTTTT
>NW_027698549.1:0-348 GCF_054177405.1 Leptonychotes weddellii | reverse complement strand
TATCCGTGAATTGAAAACTACCTTTAAATTTCTTTATTGCAAACAATTTGACCTTTAAATGAATTTAAATAATTTTGCAACTTTTTTGAGAGGGGATTATAATTGCTGTTTATAGATTTATCCATTTCAAAATAATAAATAGTAATTTCATTGTATATAGAGAAGCCCTCAGATTTTGGGATTTGGGGTGTTTTTTTTTTGCAAGCACCCATATTTTATTTTATTTTTTTTATTATGTTATGTTTATCACCATACATCATTAGTTTTTGATGTAGTGTTCCATGATTCATTGTTTGCATATAACACCCAGTGCTCCATTCAATACGTGCCCTCTTTAATACCCATCAC